>NW_026869760.1:0-293765 GCF_905332965.1 Bombus pascuorum | reverse complement strand
GCGGGCAGGCTGGCAACCAAATGTCCGCACAACATCACGGCGTACCCTCAATAGCCTCAAGGACCCATCGTAAATCTTAGCAAATTCCAGCTAAGGTCCTTCAGATCGACAAACATCTCTCTAGTAATTCGTTTTCTAACAGTTTATTGTTTACTGCGAAAAGATTCGGGAAAGTTCGTTTTGTCACGTATGATGCTGTTACGCCACGAGGCTTAGTATAGATCGTATGTATTTCTAACCGTCGAAAAATATACAATGTATCGACCAGCGCATAGTTGTCGCCAAGTAGCGAGTTCCAGAAACGTCGATTTCGGTCCATAGTGGGGGTCGTCTGCCCGAGAAGACAAAGAATTGATCTAAGGGCAATCAGTCTCTTTTGAAGATTCAAACGACATATCTCGAGAGGTCTGACGATTGAAATTAAAGTCGCTCTTCCGTTTCCGACCTTTCACCATTTGAACTTGCGTTATTCTACTCGAACTTAGAAATTACAATTATTTTCTATCAATTCATATTTCGTTTGTATATCAGTGGTTATAATAAACTTGAACTAATAACTTGTTATATCCGTGTCATAATCAATTTAATTACCTCTGTTATCCTAACCGAAATAGGGGACCGCACATTTCACGGCGTCGATTATCTAATCGTAACGAGAACTTACAACTCCCGTTGACGTGCTTTCTCGCGAACGCGTCTCTCCGCGAGTGAACGAAACAGTATCCAAAAATTTTATTGTTAGTTAAATAAATAAATAAAAGTACAAAAAAGTTTTAATGATTTTACGAAAGAAGGTTTAAAATGAAACATGTAGGTTTTGATACTCAAACTTAGTTCTTATCCTTTTTTATCCAATATAACATCGTTTCGTGACATCACAAATATTTATAAACGAAGAAGAAAAGTTATTTATAGAATATCGATTGGCTTCGACAAACCTTCATTATGATCTTTCACCGATTCGAACAAGAAATTTTGCAGTTTTATTTACTAAAGAAAATCACAAATATATTTCTCAAAATTGGATAAAGAATGAAACGGCATCGTATGAATGGTTTCGAAGCTTTATGTCTCAGAACTCTCAGCTTTCCCTTCATACTCCTGAAGCATTCAGTAAAAGTACGGAGACTTCATTTAGTAAACATAACGTGTTTTATCTTTATAAAAAATTGCGAATAATATTTCAAAAATATAGCTTCGGTTTAGAATCGATGTATAACAAGAACAAAGTTAGAGTAACCACATAAGCCACAAAAGATAATTCGTCGGAAAGGATAAAAAAAAAAAAGGTAATATTATGTAATAATATATAAATAACACGCCTGTTCTTAACACTAGGTTTACGGGACTCGTCAATTTTCGTAGGGACAAATTGAGGAATTTAAAACAAGGAGCAACAGAAAGTGTGCAATCTTTCAATTCTAGGTTCCGACAACAGCTCAATGAACTGAATTACGCGGTTCAAAACGAAAATCGCACACCAACCGAACTACGCATAGCTATAGATATCGAAGAACGCGAGACACTTAAGACATATTTACTCAACCTACGATATGAAATAGGACAGATGGTAGTAGTTAGCGACCCGAAGAACCTGAACCTTGCCCAACAACTAGCAGCCGATGGAGAACAATGGCTACGGGAAGCGAATCGTGTCGCCAACCGCCAAAAAACCAATCTCACAATACCATGTTAGTACGCAAGCAAAATACTACCGACCCACGACCACAAGCTCTTACTCGGTCACTTAACCGACCATTAGACGACCGCATGAAACCGAAGTGTCCCAATTGTTTACGAATCGGACACACAGCCGAAACTTGCTACTCTCGAAATTTTCCATTCGCCAACCGAGGAAAGATTCCACCTCGAGTAAACCAGACAACCCAGGAGAACCCAGAAGAAACATTCCAAGAATCAACTGTACCACCACCGGAAGATTGTTATCAATCGTACTGCAACGAAGAGACGGAGAAAGAGCCAGATTTCTCGTCGACACCGGAGCAGGAATAAATCTAATAAAAGAAACCACTTCACTGAACGTCCAAACCTCCAGCTCAAAGACTTTCGTAATGGGAAGCGACAAACACACCACAAAAAAAATTTGTAACCTAAACATGTTCAAGAAGAATCATCAATTCTATATAGTTCCTGACGACTTTCCCCTAATCGAAAACGGAATAATCGGACTCCCATTCCTTACGAAGTACCGATATAACGTCGCTAACGATAAACTGATCTTAGACGAGATCATATTACCGTTCCAGAACACCGATAACGAGATAGGACCAGTCGAAACATTAACTTCAACCCAATACATCGAAGGAAAGCCCACGACCATAAAGTATGCTTTATCAACACTGGTAAGCGAATTTGTCATATTACAAACGAAATAGGAAAACCCGATAGACTAACACAAATTAATAAATTCGCACGAGTAATACGCACTAAACATATTGATCCAGAATTTCGAGAACCTCTTGAGAAAATCCTAATCAACTATTTAGACGTTTTCAACATGGAAACAGACTCACTACCATGCATTAACTTAACCACTCAAGACAGACAAACCTATAAACACCAAATCTTATAGACCGCCCGAATGTCATAAAAAAGAAATTGAGACTCAAATCAACGACATGCTATACAAACGCATCATAGAACAGTCGGACAGTCCATATAACGCACCAATCTTGGTAGTTCCAAAGAAATTAGACGCATCAGGTAAATAAAAGTGGAGGATTGTCATAGATTTTAGGAAATTAAACGAACAAACAGACCAAGACGCGTATCCTTTACCGAATTCGGACGAGATACTCGATCATTTAGGCAAAGCTAAATTTTTCTCAGCCCTAGACCTCTCATCAGGATTTCACCAGATACCTATGAAACAAAAATCAAAAAGATATACTGCATTTTCAACTCCACAAGGTCACTTTCACTATAATCGCATGCCCTTCGGACTTAAAAGTGCTCCGGCAACGTTCCAACGCATGATGGACACCGCGCTACGGGGATTAGTAGGAAGTAACTGTTTCGTATACTTAGACGATATCATAATATTCGGAAGCACCATACAAAAACAGAACCGAAATTTAGCTATTGTATTAGACAGATTACAAAATTTAGGTTTAAAGATGCAGCCGGATAAATGCGAATTTTTAAAGCCCGAATTAGAATATTTAGGACACGTAGTAACAAAAGAAGGAGTAAAGCCTAAGCCCGAAAAGATCCAGGCCGTGAAGGATTTTAAAATACCAAAAACCGCGACTCACATAAAATCATTCTTAGGACTCGTCGGGTACTATAGAAAATTTATACGCAATTTTTCCAAAATCGCGAAACCACTGACAGACCTCACAAAGAAAGACACTCCATTCCACTGGACTGATAAACAACAGCTTGCATTTGACACGCTGAAACAAAAACTCTGTGAAGCTCCTGTACTGCAATACCCGGACTTTGAAAAAACATTCACATTAATAACAGACGCAAGTAACGAAGGATTAGGAGCAATACTCTCCCAAGACGGACATCCATGCTATTACATATCCCGAACCTTGAACCCTCCTGAGAAAAACTATTCCACAACCGAAAAAGAGTTATTGGCGATAGTATGGTCGATCAAAAGACTGAGACAATATTTACTTGGTAGAAAATTTAAGATTCAAAGTGATCATCAAGCTTTGAAATGGCTAAAAAATGTTAAGGATCCCTCATCGAGACTCATGCGATGGCGCTTGAGACTCGAGGAGTATGATTATGAAATAGAATACAAAAAGGGAAGGGAAAACACAGCTGCAGATGCTCTGTCCCGACTGTATCTTATCACCAATGACAAAGTTCAATCCGATTTAGAAAACCCGAACTATTACGACGAATATGTCGACTGGAAAACAAACATCACCCCAGCTCCAATAACTCAAAAGACTAACAGACCACACTTTAAACAAATTACAAAGACCGAATTAGGAGACTTCAACGAACAGCACTGGTTGCATCAATTAACTAAACACTTTATTAACCAGACTGGACACTTGCATATAGGGATAAATGACAATAGCTTTAGCACACTAGAAAAAGTGAACATTCAACTCATGTTAAGGTTTCTAACGACTAGATTCCCTCAAATTAAATTGGTATTTGGACAAGATCCGCCGGTAGACTACGATAACGAACAAAAACAAACTATACTGCGCGAAAATCATAACGAAATAGTAGGACACTTAGGTATACACCGCACCGTGAAACGAATACAAGAACACCATCACTGGACAAACCTAGAGCAAGACGTCACAGAATTTATACAAAACTGCAAAACCTGCCAACGAGAAAAATTAAACCGTATTAGGGCCAAAGAGCAGGCCAACGCCCAAGCCGCGTATTTGAACTGGCTGAGAAGATGACGCGAGCAGTAACTGCCCGAAGAAGAAGATACAACAGGGCATGAAAGGACAACCCTGATGACTGCCGACAGGTATTACCGGGGTTGTCTGTCCTCAAAGCAGAGGAAGAAGGAGGAGGGGTCTTTAGTGGGTATGGCAACAACATCCGCCCGAGTCCCACATAACCCAGTGATGCGGGTCACTGGGCATGCGTAACAGCATTTTTCCCTCCTCACGCAAAAAAAAAAAAGAAAAAAAAAAAAAAAAAGAAAAAAAAAAAGGGCCAAAGAGTAACCCGTAATGACTGACACACCCGTTAACCCCAATGATAAAATCGCAATGGACATATTCGGACCCCTAACCAAAACCAGACGAGGCAACCAATTTATCCTATCTATCCAAGATCAATTAACCAAATATCTCGTTCTTATACTTTTAAAAGACCAAACAGCCAACTCGATCATTAACGAACTCCTGGATCACTATGTATATATATTCTCTGCATCGAAAAGTATCCTCACGGACATGGGACGAAAATGTAAACTGATGGATACATTTGAAGAGGCTTTCAAGATTCGACACGTGAAAACCACTTTCTTCCACCCGCAATCTAACGGATCTCTTGAACGAACACATGCTGTGGTAAAAGATCTCGTTCGAACTTGTACAACCGACCGACAAAACGACTGGAACGAAAATTTAAAACTAACATGCATGGGATACAATACTTGAGTACACGAAACGACCGGACATACCCCATTCGAACTAACATTTGGACGACAAGCTAACATGCCTTCCTCAATATCAAACACCCCCACCCTAACTAAAGATCAATTATTTAAACTCTGGAGAAACCGACATAACGCTTATATAACGAAAGCAAGAGAAATCACTGAATCAAACAAGAGGCGGTATCAAAGGGATCGGATTCGAAAAATTATTAAAACACAAACTATATTCCGAGTAAAAGACAAAGTGTGGGTACATAACGATCACAAAACCAACAAACTAGATCACGAATGGCTAGGACCTGCAGAAATCCTCTCCTCCAATCCACCCACCTATCTTATCGAATATTCCAACGGCCACACACAGAATCCACGGTAACAGGCTAAAACCATATTTTTCAGGAAGAAGACCATAACATGGATCATTATAACACTTGAATACATTAAAAGCGATCTAGTAGTAAAACCACTAAATTACGCCAACATTTTCTTGGAACACATCGACGATTGCTATCTGTACAACGAACAAATAGATATCACCCTTATAGTAGGGCTTAACGACCCAATTGATCAAGTTAATAGATTACAACGCGTAATAGATTTAATAGACCGTCAATGTAAACCACCTTGCGCTCACACACCAGAAATAAGCAGCCTAAAATCTAAGTATAGAAATCTTCAAAACCTGACTCGGCAACTTAAATTATTATTGCATTATAGAAACAAACGCGGATTACTCAATGTCATAGGTTCAGCATCCAAAACTTTATTCGGAACTCTCGACGAAAATGACCTAAAACTCGTTAACGAAAACATCGACACATTATTTGACTCCAACAACAAAATGAAAACAATCCTTAGTGACCAAACCGCACTTATCAAACGCGTGCTAGACGACACCAAAACAGATCTCGATCAACTTGAAAACCTTGCCAACCATACACACAAAATTGAAAACCACAATGACAGAAACGAAATATTAGTCTCCCTAGTAATTCAAACTGAATTTACCATATCGGAACTCCATGTTAACATCAACGAAATTTTTAAAACTATCACGTTAGGAAAACAAGGAATCATAAATCCACAAGTTATAGAACCTGAACAATTCTTAAAAACACTTGACCAACTAACGAGACAAAGCTTTATGACTAACCGTATCGAACCTTCAGTTCAAAACTTTCAACTAATCCTAGATCTAAGTAAATTAAAATTATGGATAAGAGATAACAAACTTATATATACGATAACTATGCCGGTTTTAGAAAACAACGAATGGAAAATGACTAAGATTTATCCGATACCTTCCAAACAAAACTCTGTATTCATTGCGTCTGTAATAGAAACTGACTTGATATTAACCAACTCAGAACAATACACCTTTGTCGATAGTCCCTACTTGGATAAATATTGTAAACGAACAGCAATCATCCACATTTGTAAAAGAACTCAACCAAGTCATAATAGAATGAACTCACCTGAATGCAGGTCAGAATTAATTAATAATCAACAGACAATCAGGACTTGCCCGACTGCTGTCTTCAAATTGGAAGGATTGACGTTCGTACCTTCACAGACAGAAAACCATTACATTATTATTCCTAGAAAAAATGTGCAAATCGACGTACTATGTAAGACACACAAAATCCTGGAAATTAGGCAGCCTAGTTTAATTAGCAGTAAAGCCGGGTACATAATCACATACGATCACAATATTATAAAGATAGGGGGATCACATAAAAATATCTCTTACGAAACCAGAATTAAGAATAGTGTATACAGCTTCGAAGGAACAGACGTTCCAATATTAGAGAAAATATTAGAGACAGCTCCAAGAGTAACTCACAATTTTAATCAATATAAAGCCGACCTCGATATGTTGGAAATGCAAATCAGTACCCTGCGATTTGAGCGACGTATAAATTCCTTGAAGGGATATGGCATATCCGCACTACAAATATTAGGAATCGTAGCCCTAGATTCTGACTTTGCGGGCTGTGTTGTAGATAGAAAATCTAGGAGTGGTTGTCGAAGAAACAACCAATAATATCTCAGTCGACGTGTGAGACAGAGTTTGTAGCGATGCAACAGGCAGCAAGAGAAACTGTCTGGATATCCTTGCTGTTAAGGGAGTTGGGTCAACTATCACATTGTCCTCGCCCATGCAAAATCTTCTGTGGTAATATTGGAGCCATTTCATGGTCCAAGGACGAGATAGTCGCAGAAAGGCCTAAACACGTTCAAGTGCGTTATTTTTACGTTAAAAATTGCGTGTCAAAAGAAATACTAGATTATGTCTACGTGCCGAGTTCTGAGAATATTGCAGATATTCTCACCAAAGGTTTAAATAAGATTAAGACTCAGCGTTTTACCAAAGCTATGGGACTTGTAGAAACTATGATCAAAAGGGAGGATATAGTGGGTTGGTATGATCGTTAGTTCCTACAAGCTAAGTTGGTACGACTTCTAACTTTCTTATTTTAGACGTCGGCCATGTGTTAATTATCTCAGTATATCCAGTGTGTTCGCATGTTTGTACTTGGTGGTGAAATATAGAATATACAAATCTAATCTGAGTGAATCAATAAATACCGACTCTAAAACTTATCGATTAACATGCACTATAGAAGAAAGTGCTTTCAGAAATGTGTTAATGACCGGAAGACACGCTGGCAAAAACATATTATATTCAAAGGGAACAACTTAAATATAGACGAACAAATAAATATTTTCTCAAATAAGAAAAAAATTCAACGATCTTTTTGATCATGCCTCGTATGAGGGGGAGAAAAGAAAAAGAGGAAAATAAAAATGATATGCAGCTGGGTAAAGGTTCAGAAGTCTGTGGAAATTGCGAAAGGAAAATGTCTGTGATCAAATGCGATGATTAAGAAAAGAATCAGATATGAAACATGTTATATAAAATATACTTTGTACATTCTATTTTGGTTCACGTATATAATATAAAAAATGTATGTGTAATACAAAACGAGCGTAAAATATAAGTACCAATGTTTAATCAGAGTTTCTGTAATTTTTATAGTTTTGTATTTTTTTATTTTTATATCTTTATATCTTTTATATTTCTGTATTTATGTATTCTTAAACGTTTTCTATAATTCTATATTCAAATAAAGTATTCAAGTATAAAAAGAAGGATACGAATAGGAATGGCAACGCATGCAACGGTACGTGAATGTTACGCGTGCGCCAGATAACCAGGGGAGATTGCATAGGAATCGGGAGTTCGTTGGACAAAGAGAACGTTTTTTAGAACTATGTTATTTTTATGTAAACTATATACCAAAGAATTCCAAAAAAGAAATAAATAAAATCGGGTAACTGATTAGTTACCCGAAGAAAAATAGGAAAACATCTGCTAAAGGAAATGGCGCAATCAACCTGCGAACCCAAGGTTGCGACGATTGGCGTTAATAGTTGGGCGTTAACAGATTGGCGCTAACAGCATGACATAAACAATTTCAAATTGGAGTTCAACCGCTAACCGCGACGAGTCCACGGTGATTTTTACTCCTTTCTATACGCAGGCGGCACGTTACAAATAGAGATCTCACTCCGCTGGTCTGATGTTTTTAATTATATTTTTAATACAGCGCTTATCGCATTGAGAGCAGCATCATGGCCATTTGTAAGCATTCGTTGGTAAAGGCATGCAGTACATCATTTAAATCCGTCATAATAAAAAGGAGAACGCATGATTACATACATTTCGTAATAAAGATAATAAAAAGAGACTCACCATACCAACATAAGAGAAGATTTATAATGATTTACCTTACAGGAGAATAGGTTTATTTGAATAACACGAAATCCATGCACAAGGTTTTGGAGATCCAGAGACTTTGAAGACCCTAAAAAATTAAAGCAAGTTAGATGAATGCAAAAATTAAAATTTAAACGTGATCATGTTATAAGAGTATCGTATTGAATTATATATTTAATGTAAACAATTAAGTTAAAATGTTACAATATTTTGTCATTATTTGTTTGAATTTCATCAAATGCTTTTAAATAAAAAAATTTTGATAAAAACAAGTAACTTACAGAGTTAAAATAAAAAATTGTATTATCTTTATAGCGTAATTTATTGATAGGTTATAAATGAATTTATAGCCATAATATTCAGAATTTTGCAAAATATTCTCAAGATATATCTTCTTCCACTTGCTAAAACTTTCTAATGGATTGTTATCTAACATACATGATTAAAGCACACTCTTCTGTTAATCATTGATCGATCAAATTGATCCAGTTCTTAAAATCTTAACGAATTCCATAATCAATGTTTCACAATATATAGAAAAAAATAATTTTGAAGCGATCTGATCTATATAAAAAAAGAACATTCTCGAGTTTAACATTGCAATGTTGTAATATTTTTACATTTATAAAAGAAACGTTGACATATTTAAACAAAATAAACCATCAGCGCTTCATATATTTTGGATTATTAAAATATAATTTCGTTTGATACAATTCTTGGAGGGTCAAAAGTTTTTAAAATTAATGAAAGTGATGTGTATTATTGTACATTTAATAATAACAATAAGTATATATATAAGTTGTGACAAGAAGTAGAAGAACAAACAAAAGTTCGATAGTTCAATGCTTGCTTATCATATATTAATGTTAATACAAATAAAGATGGGTTTTAACATATATTAACGCATTGAAAAACTATCGTTTGTATATATATAAGTAACTATATGCTATAAAATCTATGTATCGATATTATTGGTTTTTTGCCTGCTACTTTATATCTAATACAATTTTATATCTATACTCACAATTTAATTTATGAAATGTAACAGTGACATATGACCAATATGGATATAATTAACTCTTGCTGGAATACATTTGAAACAATCTTCGCAGTTCAATCCTCGGATTCCATAATAATCTATATATACATCTATACATGGGTGCTACCTTTATTTATTCTGCAACATAAACAAAATGATATGGTAATTTTACTATAAAACTTTACAAGACCATAATGTAAGAAGATCATATAAACATATATATATATATATACATATACGTATTTGCAAATATACACAATTTTCATATACTCCTGAAATCTAGCCCATACCGCTTTATGGCTTTGAGCATTGTTTGAACATATTTCATGCTAATATAATATCTATGTTAGGATGCTCTTTCATTTTTTTATAGACAAGAAATTTTATTGTTGTTATAAAATATGATGAAACGTGATAAAAAGGTAGTACGATAATATGGCAAATTTGTAACTTTTAGTTAAAAAGGAAGGAGAAAAGATATTTTACAATTAAAAATGAACCATTGAAACCTATTATCTTGTATCAATAAGGAGAGATTAAACAAATTTCGTATATCGCATCGCATACTCAACTATGAAAATTGAAAAGTTAATCGTTATCGATCGTCACGTAGGTCCATACCAATTTTATTGCTTAATTTTCTTCAGTTCTGTACATATTCCTAGGTAATCGTGTATTAATATTAGATAGAAAAGTACGAACCTATCTACACAGTTAATAAAAATATGATTGAATTAAGAACATAAATTCCGTATTTTATAATACATATTACACGTTTATTTCTCTTACACGTACGTCTAGATCTACGATCTCTTCTTTTTATCTTTGATATATATGGTTTGATATATTTGGTATACGGCAATAATTAGGTTAAATTATATAAAACATATCTGTTTCATATTAGAATAACTTAAGGAAAATCTTTAATTGTATAAACACATATAAAATATTTACCTTAAATAAAACAATGATCGATCAAGTGTTGCATCTTTTGTATTTATATATTTTCTTCTATCAAAATTTAACAGATTAACTCTGTAATTCTTTGTTTAGCATTCATTACTAACTGATATATATCCACATTGTAGACATTATTTAACACGACGAACATATCACCACGTGCGAATCCACAGACCGACTGTGCGGAGCCTCGTGTCGGTCAACCGTTATTATTTCGAATTGCTTACAACACTGTTCGTTGATTGGCTACAATTCAGCAGGACAACATGGTACCTGCGCACATCCTCCCGCGAATATATAAGAATATAAACATATAATATTTGTATTTTAAGATTGATTAAATAGATGTGTAAGTACGATTTTAAGTAAAGCTTACGGCTTGCCTATTATATTTCTTTAACCAGGTCGGTGGGATGTTTTCTTCTTAGCCTTCCTTTGATATGGGTTTTGTATGTAATATTGGTCCTAAGACGCTTCCTTGCAGTACCCCAGCCTTAATGTCTTTAACCGCAGAATATGTGTCCTTTATTTTTACTACAAAGGTTCTATTGCTTAGATACGATTTGAGTAAGTGGTAGATTTGTTCTGGGAAATGTTTTTGATTGTTTGTAAGAGGCTTTCATGATTCACTTTGCCAGATGCTTTCACAATGTCCATGAAGAGGACTGTACAGTATTGTTTCTTTTTTATTGCTAGTAAAATTTCATTGACAAGCTTGTGCATTTGCTCCGTGGTGGAGTGTTTGTTTCTGAATCCAAATTGGCGATCTGGCATTAATTTTTCTTCCTCTATCGTTGATTTCAGGCGATCATATAATATTTTCTCTAGTATTTTGCAAAACACATGAAGTAGTGATATTGGTCTGTAAGGTGCAGTTTGCTGTGGGTGTTTGCCTGGCTTAGGTAGCATTATGATCTGTACTGGTTTCAATAGAGTAGAAAAATATTGAATTCTTAAAATTGTATTGCATATTATTGTCATTTCAAGATTTTACCATTGATTAGGTCGATTCTTGGTGCTTTATTGTTTCTTGTTTTCTTGATTATATTTCTAACTTCTTGAGCAGTTGTACCAGGTATGGTATAGTGCTTGTCAGTTGAGGTACTAGTATTTTGCACATCTATGTCTGTATGACAATTGGTGGTACTGTTGTTAATATTATGTGTAAATGCGTTACAAAGGTGGTTGGATAATTCTTCGACTTGCTCTTCGTTGTTTCTGGCCCATGTGTTGTCTGTTTTTCTGATTGCTGAGAATAGTTTTACTGGTTTCTTCATTTTGTTCATGGCTTTCGATAGGGAATAATCGGTATTCTCATGTGCAGAGAGTGTTAATCTATGAATTTTGAGAATTCGTTGTTATTATGATCTTTTATTTTACTTTTTATTTCCTTTCCATGTTTTCTGTTTTCACGTTTGTGCCATTTTGCTTTAGCTTTTCTTTTTTCTCTGTTTTTGTCAAAGATGTTTTATTATCGTACATATTAAGATTTTTTCGGAGTTTTTGTTTCGGGTGGGTAGAATAACGTGAATCATAGAAGTTGTCCAAAATAAGCATTAAAGCGTATAAAAACAAAAAAAAAAAAAAGAATAATTACATAATAATTACGAGATGTCTCCTTGAAACATACTCAAAAGCCATACCTGAAAAGGATCCCTTCAGAGGAGGATACGTTCATCCTGTTATTAAATAGGTTTTGGAGTTTCATATCTATTGATTCACTCAGATACAGTTTTTACGTTCTGTATTTCACCACCATGTACAGCCATATGAATACACCGGATACACTTAAATAATTAATACGTGGCCGACGCCTAAGACAATGGAGCGTCGTTAGAAGTCGTACCAACTTAGCATGTAAGAACTAGTGATCATACCAACCTAATATTTCCTCAACATATCCAAAGCAGAATTAATTGAAATATGATGTAATAGACGCAATACATGTTGGCCATCATGAAACAATATTATTCTTTGCATAATATCGGCCATTTCATGTGCAATAACATAATATCTTACTTAATTTGTCTCTTCTAGTAGTCCAATAGTTCTCTTCCAGGGGTTCATTCTTCCAAGAAATTATCAATTACAGATGTGCTGATACAGTTTGTAAGACTTTCAAGAGCTATTCTGTAAATATATAATTACGTATTTTTAACATTGTATTATGTTTTATTGATATGTAATGGAAAATTATATGAATATAGCGGCACATGAGTTAGAGGACAATTCAAATCATGTTGTTTTGCCTCGGAGTATCAACATCGTCAGAATACACGTAATGTAATAGTGAATATACTGCGGGCAAAACAATTTCGCCGCTACGTCCAACCGTCAAGCAAAATCGAATTCGAATTTTCCGCTTATACTTACATTGATATTAATATAAGTAACTATTACGATTTTATCACTCGTCCCTTTATTAAACATGCCAACACGTTTAATATCCACCTCAATTCATATTACAATAATCCTTTCTATAATTTCGATATTTTTTACGAAATAAAATTAAATTTACTTCTGCAGTACTAGTTTTTTTACTTAAAAATGTGCTAATATATATTAAATGTCAGTTTATGACAAAAACAATTGTATTATTATAGTTAAACATGAAATTGACCAGTGGTCAAGAATGAGCATCTATTCCAAAGAGAAAAGAATTTATATAATGTTTCTATCTATTATAATTTCAGATTTCCCGAAAATCTTTTTACCAGATTTGTGATTTCTACGACCCATCATAATATTCTAGAGCGAGTTAGAAATTTTCTTAGCTTCATGCTAATCATATACCGTTGTTTAACAATTATAAATCTTATGTGTTTTCACACACACAACTCTGTATTATTTTATAATATATGATTATATTAAAATATTAATTTAGTTTAATTATTAATTTGATTACTTATGTTGTTTTATTCAATAACATATATAATACATAACATACATAATAGCAGTATGGGCAACTACTAATTATGAAACAAACAACAGGCAAACAAAAGTAATTCCACCAGACATCTTTGACAAAAACAGAGAAAAAAGAAAAGCTAAAGCAAAATGGCACAAACGTGAAAACAGAAAACATGGAAAGGAAATAAAAAGTAAAATAAAAGATCATAATAACAACGAATTCTCAAAATTCATAGATTAACACTCTCTGCACATGAGAATACCGATTATTCCCTATCGAAAGCCATGAACAAAATGAAGAAACCAGTAAAACTATTCTCAGCAATCAGAAAAACAGACAACACATGGGCCAGAAACAACGAAGAGCAAGTCGAAGAATTATCCAACCACCTTTGTAACGCATTTACACATAATATTAACAACAGTACCACCAATTGTCATACAGACATAGATGTGCAAAATACTAGTACCTCAACTGACAAGCACTATACCATACCTGGTACAACTGCTCAAGAAGTTAGAAATATAATCAAGAAAACAAGAAACAATAAAGCACCAAGAATCGACCTAATCAATGGTAAAATCTTGAAATGACAATAATATGCAATACAATTTTAAGAATTCAATATTTTTCTACTCTATTGAAACCAGTACAGATCATAATGCTACCTAAGCCAGGCAAACACCCACAGCAAACTGCACCTTACAGACCAATATCACTACTTCATGTGTTTTGCAAAATACTAGAGAAAATATTATATGATCGCCTGAAATCAACGATAGAGGAAGAAAAATTAATGCCAGATCGCCAATTTGGATTCAGAAACAAACACTCCACCACGGAGCAAATGCACAAGCTTGTCAATGAAATTTTACTAGCAATAAAAAAGAAACAATACTGTACAGTCCTCTTCATGGACATTGTGAAAGCATCTGGCAAAGTGAATCATGAAAGCCTCTTACAAACAATCAAAAACATTTCCCAGAACAAATCTACCACTTACTCAAATCGTATCTAAGCAATAGAACCTTTGTAGTAAAAATAAAGGACACATATTCTGCGGTTAAAGACATTAAGGCTGGGGTACTGCAAGGAAGCGTCTTAGGACCAATATTACATACAAAACCCATATCAAAGGAAGGCTAAGAAGAAAACATCCCACCGACCTGGTTAAAGAAATATAATAGGCAAGCCGTAAGCTTTACTTAAAATCGTACTTACACATCTATTTAATCAATCTTAAAATACAAATATTATATGTTTATATTCTTATATATTCGCGGGAGGATGTGCGCAGGTACCATGTTGTCCTGCTGAATTGTAGCCAATCAACGAACAGTGTTGTAAGCAATTCGAAATAATAACGGTTGACCGACACGAGGCTCCGCACAGTCGGTCTGTGGATTCGCACGTGGTGATATGTTCGTCGTGTTAAATAATGTCTACAATGTGGATATATATCAGTTAGTAATGAATGCTAAACAAAGAATTACAGAGTTAATCTGTTAAATTTTGATAGAAGAAAATATATAAATACAAAAGATGCAACACTTGATCGATCATTGTTTTATTTAAGGTAAATATTTTATATGTGTTTATACAATTAAAGATTTTCCTTAAGTTATTCTAATATGAAACAGATATGTTTTATATAATTTAACCTAATTATTGCCGTATACCAAATATATCAAACCATATATATCAAAGATAAAAAGAAGAGATCGTAGATCTAGACGTACGTGTAAGAGAAATAAACGTGTAATATGTATTATAAAATACGGAATTTATGTTCTTAATTCAATCATATTTTTATTAACTGTGTAGATAGGTTCGTACTTTTCTATCTAATATTAATACACGATTACCTAGGAATATGTACAGAACTGAAGAAAATTAAGCAATAAAATTGGTATGGACCTACGTGACGATCGATAACGATTAACTTTTCAATTTTCATAGTTGAGTATGCGATGCGATATACGAAATTTGTTTAATCTCTCCTTATTGATACAAGATAATAGGTTTCAATGGTTCATTTTTAATTGTAAAATATCTTTTCTCCTTCCTTTTTAACTAAAAGTTACAAATTTGCCATATTATCGTACTACCTTTTTATCACGTTTCATCATATTTTATAACAACAATAAAATTTCTTGTCTATAAAAAAATGAAAGAGCATCCTAACATAGATATTATATTAGCATGAAATATGTTCAAACAATGCTCAAAGCCATAAAGCGGTATGGGCTAGATTTCAGGAGTATATGAAAATTGTGTATATTTGCAAATACGTGTATGTATATATATATATATATATGTTTATATGATCTTCTTACATTATGGTCTTGTAAAGTTTTATAGTAAAATTACCATATCATTTTGTTTATGTTGCAGAATAAATAAAGGTAGCACCCATGTATAGATGTATATATAGATTATTATGGAATCCGAGGATTGAACTGCGAAGATTGTTTCAAATGTATTCCAGCAAGAGTTAATTATATCCATATTGGTCATATGTCACTGTTACATTTCATAAATTAAATTGTGAGTATAGATATAAAATTGTATTAGATATAAAGTAGCAGGCAAAAAACCAATAATATCGATACATAGATTTTATAGCATATAGTTACTTATATATATACAAACGATAGTTTTTCAATGCGTTAATATATGTTAAAACCCATCTTTATTTGTATTAACATTAATATATGATAAGCAAGCATTGAACTATCGAACTTTTGTTTGTTCTTCTACTTCTTGTCACAACTTATATATATACTTATTGTTATTATTAAATGTACAATAATACACATCACTTTCATTAATTTTAAAAACTTTTGACCCTCCAAGAATTGTATCAAACGAAATTATATTTTAATAATCCAAAATATATGAAGCGCTGATGGTTTATTTTGTTTAAATATGTCAACGTTTCTTTTATAAATGTAAAAATATTACAACATTGCAATGTTAAACTCGAGAATGTTCTTTTTTTATATAGATCAGATCGCTTCAAAATTATTTTTTTCTATATATTGTGAAACATTGATTATGGAATTCGTTAAGATTTTAAGAACTGGATCAATTTGATCGATCAATGATTAACAGAAGAGTGTGCTTTAATCATGTATGTTAGATAACAATCCATTAGAAAGTTTTAGCAAGTGGAAGAAGATATATCTTGAGAATATTTTGCAAAATTCTGAATATTATGGCTATAAATTCATTTATAACCTATCAATAAATTACGCTATAAAGATAATACAATTTTTTATTTTAACTCTGTAAGTTACTTGTTTTTATCAAAATTTTTTTATTTAAAAGCATTTGATGAAATTCAAACAAATAATGACAAAATATTGTAACATTTTAACTTAATTGTTTACATTAAATATATAATTCAATACGATACTCTTATAACATGATCACGTTTAAATTTTAATTTTTGCATTCATCTAACTTGCTTTAATTTTTTAGGGTCTTCAAAGTCTCTGGATCTCCAAAACCTTGTGCATGGATTTCGTGTTATTCAAATAAACCTATTCTCCTGTAAGGTAAATCATTATAAATCTTCTCTTATGTTGGTATGGTGAGTCTCTTTTTATTATCTTTATTACGAAATGTATGTAATCATGCGTTCTCCTTTTTATTATGACGGATTTAAATGATGTACTGCATGCCTTTACCAACGAATGCTTACAAATGGCCATGATGCTGCTCTCAATGCGATAAGCGCTGTATTAAAAATATAATTAAAAACATCAGACCAGCGGAGTGAGATCTCTATTTGTAACGTGCCGCCTGCGTATAGAAAGGAGTAAAAATCACCGTGGACTCGTCGCGGTTAGCGGTTGAACTCCAATTTGAAATTGTTTATGTCATGCTGTTAGCGCCAATCTGTTAACGCCCAACTATTAACGCCAATCGTCGCAACCTTGGGTTCGCAGGTTGATTGCGCCATTTCCTTTAGCAGATGTTTTCCTATTTTTCTTCGGGTAACTAATCAGTTACCCGATTTTATTTATTTCTTTTTTGGAATTCTTTGGTATATAGTTTACATAAAAATAACATAGTTCTAAAAAACGTTCTCTTTGTCCAACGAACTCCCGATTCCTATGCAATCTCCCCTGGTTATCTGGCGCACGCGTAACATTCACGTACCGTTGCATGCGTTGCCATTCCTATTCGTATCCTTCTTTTTATACTTGAATACTTTATTTGAATATAGAATTATAGAAAACGTTTAAGAATACATAAATACAGAAATATAAAAGATATAAAGATATAAAAATAAAAAAATACAAAACTATAAAAATTACAGAAACTCTGATTAAACATTGGTACTTATATTTTACGCTCGTTTTGTATTACACATACATTTTTTATATTATATACGTGAACCAAAATAGAATGTACAAAGTATATTTTATATAACATGTTTCATATCTGATTCTTTTCTTAATCATCGCATTTGATCACAGACATTTTCCTTTCGCAATTTCCACAGACTTCTGAACCTTTACCCAGCTGCATATCATTTTTATTTTCCTCTTTTTCTTTTCTCCCCCTCATACGAGGCATGATCAAAAAGATCGTTGAATTTTTTTCTTATTTGAGAAAATATTTATTTGTTCGTCTATATTTAAGTTGTTCCCTTTGAATATAATATGTTTTTGCCAGCGTGTCTTCCGGTCATTAACACATTTCTGAAAGCACTTTCTTCTATAGTGCATGTTAATCGATAAGTTTTAGAGTCGGTATTTATTGATTCACTCAGATTAGATTTGTATATTCTATATTTCACCACCAAGTACAAACATGCGAACACACTGGATATACTGAGATAATTAACACATGGCCGACGTCTAAAATAAGAAAGTTAGAAGTCGTACCAACTTAGCTTGTAGGAACTAACGATCATACCAACCCACTATATCCTCCCTTTTGATCATAGTTTCTACAAGTCCCATAGCTTTGGTAAAACGCTGAGTCTTAATCTTATTTAAACCTTTGGTGAGAATATCTGCAATATTCTCAGAACTCGGCACGTAGACATAATCTAGTATTTCTTTTGACACGCAATTTTTAACGTAAAAATAACGCACTTGAACGTGTTTAGGCCTTTCTGCGACTATCTCGTCCTTGGACCATGAAATGGCTCCAATATTACCACAGAAGATTTTGCATGGGCGAGGACAATGTGATAGTTGACCCAACTCCCTTAACAGCAAGGATATCCAGACAGTTTCTCTTGCTGCCTGTTGCATCGCTACAAACTCTGTCTCACACGTCGACTGAGATATTATTGGTTGTTTCTTCGACAACCACTCCTAGATTTTCTATCTACAACACAGCCCGCAAAGTCAGAATCTAGGGCTACGATTCCTAATATTTGTAGTGCGGATATGCCATATCCCTTCAAGGAATTTATACGTCGCTCAAATCGCAGGGTACTGATTTGCATTTCCAACATATCGAGGTCGGCTTTATATTGATTAAAATTGTGAGTTACTCTTGGAGCTGTCTCTAATATTTTCTCTAATATTGGAACGTCTGTTCCTTCGAAGCTGTATACACTATTCTTAATTCTGGTTTCGTAAGAGATATTTTTATGTGATCCCCCTATCTTTATAATATTGTGATCGTATGTGATTATGTACCCGGCTTTACTGCTAATTAAACTAGGCTGCCTAATTTCCAGGATTTTGTGTGTCTTACATAGTACGTCGATTTGCACATTTTTTCTAGGAATAATAATGTAATGGTTTTCTGTCTGTGAAGGTACGAACGTCAATCCTTCCAATTTGAAGACAGCAGTCGGGCAAGTCCTGATTGTCTGTTGATTATTAATTAATTCTGACCTGCATTCAGGTGAGTTCATTCTATTATGACTTGGTTGAGTTCTTTTACAAATGTGGATGATTGCTGTTCGTTTACAATATTTATCCAAGTAGGGACTATCGACAAAGGTGTATTGTTCTGAGTTGGTTAATATCAAGTCAGTTTCTATTACAGACGCAATGAATACAGAGTTTTGTTTGGAAGGTATCGGATAAATCTTAGTCATTTTCCATTCGTTGTTTTCTAAAACCGGCATAGTTATCGTATATATAAGTTTGTTATCTCTTATCCATAATTTTAATTTACTTAGATCTAGGATTAGTTGAAAGTTTTGAACTGAAGGTTCGATACGGTTAGTCATAAAGCTTTGTCTCGTTAGTTGGTCAAGTGTTTTTAAGAATTGTTCAGGTTCTATAACTTGTGGATTTATGATTCCTTGTTTTCCTAACGTGATAGTTTTAAAAATTTCGTTGATGTTAACATGGAGTTCCGATATGGTAAATTCAGTTTGAATTACTAGGGAGACTAATATTTCGTTTCTGTCATTGTGGTTTTCAATTTTGTGTGTATGGTTGGCAAGGTTTTCAAGTTGATCGAGATCTGTTTTGGTGTCGTCTAGCACGCGTTTGATAAGTGCGGTTTGGTCACTAAGGATTGTTTTCATTTTGTTGTTGGAGTCAAATAATATGTCGATGTTTTCGTTAACGAGTTTTAGGTCATTTTCGTCGAGAGTTCCGAATAAAGTTTTGGATGCTGAACCTATGACATTGAGTAATCCGCGTTTGTTTCTATAATGCAATAATAATTTAAGTTGCCGAGTCAGGTTTTGAAGATTTCTATACTTAGATTTTAGGCTGCTTATTTCTGGTGTGTGAGCGCAAGGTGGTTTACATTGACGGTCTATTAAATCTATTACGCGTTGTAATCTATTAACTTGATCAATTGGGTCGTTAAGCCCTACTATAAGGGTGATATCTATTTGTTCGTTGTACAGATAGCAATCGTCGATGTGTTCCAAGAAAATGTTGGCGTAATTTAGTGGTTTTACTACTAGATCGCTTTTAATGTATTCAAGTGTTATAATGATCCATGTTATGGTCTTCTTCCTGAAAAATATGGTTTTAGCCTGTTACCGTGGATTCTGTGTGTGGCCGTTGGAATATTCGATAAGATAGGTGGGTGGATTGGAGGAGAGGATTTCTGCAGGTCCTAGCCATTCGTGATCTAGTTTGTTGGTTTTGTGATCGTTATGTACCCACACTTTGTCTTTTACTCGGAATATAGTTTGTGTTTTAATAATTTTTCGAATCCGATCCCTTTGATACCGCCTCTTGTTTGATTCAGTGATTTCTCTTGCTTTCGTTATATAAGCGTTATGTCGGTTTCTCCAGAGTTTAAATAATTGATCTTTAGTTAGGGTGGGGGTGTTTGATATTGAGGAAGGCATGTTAGCTTGTCGTCCAAATGTTAGTTCGAATGGGGTATGTCCGGTCGTTTCGTGTACTCAAGTATTGTATCCCATGCATGTTAGTTTTAAATTTTCGTTCCAGTCGTTTTGTCGGTCGGTTGTACAAGTTCGAACGAGATCTTTTACCACAGCATGTGTTCGTTCAAGAGATCCGTTAGATTGCGGGTGGAAGAAAGTGGTTTTCACGTGTCGAATCTTGAAAGCCTCTTCAAATGTATCCATCAGTTTACATTTTCGTCCCATGTCCGTGAGGATACTTTTCGATGCAGAGAATATATATACATAGTGATCCAGGAGTTCGTTAATGATCGAGTTGGCTGTTTGGTCTTTTAAAAGTATAAGAACGAGATATTTGGTTAATTGATCTTGGATAGATAGGATAAATTGGTTGCCTCGTCTGGTTTTGGTTAGGGGTCCGAATATGTCCATTGCGATTTTATCATTGGGGTTAACGGGTGTGTCAGTCATTACGGGTTACTCTTTGGCCCTTTTTTTTTTTCTTTTTTTTTTTTTTTTTCTTTTTTTTTTTTGCGTGAGGAGGGAAAAATGCTGTTACGCATGCCCAGTGACCCGCATCACTGGGTTATGTGGAACTCGGGCGGATGTTGTTTCCATACCCACTAAAAACCCCTCCTCCTTCTTCCTCTGCTTTGAGGACAGACAACCCCGGTAATACCTGTCGGCAGTCATCAGGGTTGTCCTTTCATGCCCTGTTGTATCTTCTTCTTCGGGCAGTTACTGCTCGCGTCATCTTCTCAGCCAGTTCAAATACGCGGCTTGGGCGTTGGCCTGCTCTTTGGCCCTAATACGGTTTAATTTTTCTCGTTGGCAGGTTTTGCAGTTTTGTATAAATTCTGTGACGTCTTGCTCTAGGTTTGTCCAGTGATGGTGTTCTTGTATTCGTTTCACGGTGCGGTGTATACCTAAGTGTCCTACTATTTCGTTATGATTTTCGCGCAGTATAGTTTGTTTTTGTTCGTTATCGTAGTCTACCGGCGGATCTTGTCCAAATACCAATTTAATTTGAGGGAATCTAGTCGTTAGAAACCTTAACATGAGTTGAATGTTCACTTTTTCTAGTGTGCTAAAGCTATTGTCATTTATCCCTATATGCAAGTGTCCAGTCTGGTTAATAAAGTGTTTAGTTAATTGATGCAACCAGTGCTGTTCGTTGAAGTCTCCTAATTCGGTCTTTGTAATTTGTTTAAAGTGTGGTCTGTTAGTCTTTTGAGTTATTGGAGCTGGGGTGATGTTTGTTTTCCAGTCGACATATTCGTCGTAATAGTTCGGGTTTTCTAAATCGGATTGAACTTTGTCATTGGTGATAAGATACAGTCGGGACAGAGCATCTGCAGCTGTGTTTTCCCTTCCCTTTTTGTATTCTATTTCATAATCATACTCCTCGAGTCTCAAGCGCCATCGCATGAGTCTCGATGAGGGATCCTTAACATTTTTTAGCCATTTCAAAGCTTGATGATCACTTTGAATCTTAAATTTTCTACCAAGTAAATATTGTCTCAGTCTTTTGATCGACCATACTATCGCCAATAACTCTTTTTCGGTTGTGGAATAGTTTTTCTCAGGAGGGTTCAAGGTTCGGGATATGTAATAGCATGGATGTCCGTCTTGGGAGAGTATTGCTCCTAATCCTTCGTTACTTGCGTCTGTTATTAATGTGAATGTTTTTTCAAAGTCCGGGTATTGCAGTACAGGAGCTTCACAGAGTTTTTGTTTCAGCGTGTCAAATGCAAGCTGTTGTTTATCAGTCCAGTGGAATGGAGTGTCTTTCTTTGTGAGGTCTGTCAGTGGTTCCGCGATTTCGGAAAAATTGCGTATAAATTTTCTATAGTACCCGACGAGTCCTAAGAATGATTTTATGTGAGTCGCGGTTTTTGGTATTTTAAAATCCTTCACGGCCTGGATCTTTTCGGGCTTAGGCTTTACTCCTTCTTTTGTTACTACGTGTCCTAAATATTCTAATTCGGGCTTTAAAAATTCGCATTTATCCGGCTGCATCTTTAAACCTAAATTTTGTAATCTGTCTAATACAATAGCTAAATTTCGGTTCTGTTTTTGTATGGTGCTTCCGAATATTATGATATCGTCTAAGTATACGAAACAGTTACTTCCTACTAATCCCCGTAGCGCGGTGTCCATCATGCGTTGGAACGTTGCCGGAGCACTTTTAAGTCCGAAGGGCATGCGATTATAGTGAAAGTGACCTTGTGGAGTTGAAAATGCAGTATATCTTTTTGATTTTTGTTTCATAGGTATCTGGTGAAATCCTGATGAGAGGTCTAGGGCTGAGAAAAATTTAGCTTTGCCTAAATGATCGAGTATCTCGTCCGAATTCGGTAAAGGATACGCGTCTTGGTCTGTTTGTTCGTTTAATTTCCTAAAATCTATGACAATCCTCCACTTTTATTTACCTGATGCGTCTAATTTCTTTGGAACTACCAAGATTGGTGCGTTATATGGACTGTCCGACTGTTCTATGATGCGTTTGTATAGCATGTCGTTGATTTGAGTCTCAATTTCTTTTTTATGACATTCGGGCGGTCTATAAGATTTGGTGTTTATAGGTTTGTCTGTCTTGAGTGGTTAAGTTAATGCATGGTAGTGAGTCTGTTTCCATGTTGAAAACGTCTAAATAGTTGATTAGGATTTTCTCAAGAGGTTCTCGAAATTCTGGATCAATATGTTTAGTGCGTATTACTCGTGCGAATTTATTAATTTGTGTTAGTCTATCGGGTTTTCCTATTTCGTTTGTAATATGACAAATTCGCTTACCAGTGTTGATAAAGCATACTTTATGGTCGTGGGCTTTCCTTCGATGTATTGGGTTGAAGTTAATGTTTCGACTGGTCCTATCTCGTTATCGGTGTTCTGGAACGGTAATATGATCTCGTCTAAGATCAGTTTATCGTTAGCGACGTTATATCGGTACTTCGTAAGGAATGGGAGTCCGATTATTCCGTTTTCGATTAGGGGAAAGTCGTCAGGAACTATATAGAATTGATGATTCTTCTTGAACATGTTTAGGTTACAAATTTTTTTTGTGGTGTGTTTGTCGCTTCCCATTACGAAAGTCTTTGAGCTGGAGGTTTGGACGTTCAGTGAAGTGGTTTCTTTTATTAGATTTATTCCTGCTCCGGTGTCGACGAGAAATCTGGCTCTTTCTCCGTCTCTTCGTTGCAGTACGATTGATAACAATCTTCCGGTGGTGGTACAGTTGATTCTTGGAATGTTTCTTCTGGGTTCTCCTGGGTTGTCTGGTTTACTCGAGGTGGAATCTTTCCTCGGTTGGCGAATGGAAAATTTCGAGAGTAGCAAGTTTCGGCTGTGTGTCCGATTCGTAAACAATTGGGACACTTCGGTTTCATGCGGTCGTCTAATGGTCGGTTAAGTGACCGAGTAAGAGCTTGTGGTCGTGGGTCGGTAGTATTTTGCTTGCGTACTAACATGGTATTGTGAGATTGGTTTTTTGGCGGTTGGCGACACGATTCGCTTCCCGTAGCCATTGTTCTCCATCGGCTGCTAGTTGTTGGGCAAGGTTCAGGTTCTTCGGGTCGCTAACTACTACCATCTGTCCTATTTCATATCGTAGGTTGAGTAAATATGTCTTAAGTGTCTCGCGTTCTTCGATATCTATAGCTATGCGTAGTTCGGTTGGTGTGCGATTTTCGTTTTGAACCGCGTAATTCAGTTCATTGAGCTGTTGTCGGAACCTAGAATTGAAAGATTGCACACTTTCTGTTGCTCCTTGTTTTAAATTCCTCAATTTGTCCCTACGAAAATTGACGAGTCCCGTAAACCTAGTGTTAAGAACAGGCGTGTTATTTATATATTATTACATAATATTACCTTTTTTTTTTTTATCCTTTCCGACGAATTATCTTTTGTGGCTTATGTGGTTACTCTAACTTTGTTCTTGTTATACATCGATTCTAAACCGAAGCTATATTTTTGAAATATTATTCGCAATTTTTTATAAAGATAAAACACGTTATGTTTACTAAATGAAGTCTCCGTACTTTTACTGAATGCTTCAGGAGTATGAAGGGAAAGCTGAGAGTTCTGAGACATAAAGCTTCGAAACCATTCATACGATGCCGTTTCATTCTTTATCCAATTTTGAGAAATATATTTGTGATTTTCTTTAGTAAATAAAACTGCAAAATTTCTTGTTCGAATCGGTGAAAGATCATAATGAAGGTTTGTCGAAGCCAATCGATATTCTATAAATAACTTTTCTTCTTCGTTTATAAATATTTGTGATGTCACGAAACGATGTTATATTGGATAAAAAAGGATAAGAACTAAGTTTGAGTATCAAAACCTACATGTTTCATTTTAAACCTTCTTTCGTAAAATCATTAAAACTTTTTTGTACTTTTATTTATTTATTTAACTAACAATAAAATTTTTGGATACTGTTTCGTTCACTCGCGGAGAGACGCGTTCGCGAGAAAGCACGTCAACGGGAGTTGTAAGTTCTCGTTACGATTAGATAATCGACGCCGTGAAATGTGCGGTCCCCTATTTCGGTTAGGATAACAGAGGTAATTAAATTGATTATGACACGGATATAACAAGTTATTAGTTCAAGTTTATTATAACCACTGATATACAAACGAAATATGAATTGATAGAAAATAATTGTAATTTCTAAGTTCGAGTAGAATAACGCAAGTTCAAATGGTGAAAGGTCGGAAACGGAAGAGCGACTTTAATTTCAATCGTCAGACCTCTCGAGATATGTCGTTTGAATCTTCAAAAGAGACTGATTGCCCTTAGATCAATTCTTTGTCTTCTCGGGCAGACGACCCCCACTATGGACCGAAATCGACGTTTCTGGAACTCGCTACTTGGCGACAACTATGCGCTGGTCGATACATTGTATATTTTTCGACGGTTAGAAATACATACGATCTATACTAAGCCTCGTGGCGTAACAGCATCATACGTGACAAAACGAACTTTCCCGAATCTTTTCGCAGTAAACAATAAACTGTTAGAAAACGAATTACTAGAGAGATGTTTGTCGATCTGAAGGACCTTAGCTGGAATTTGCTAAGATTTACGATGGGTCCTTGAGGCTATTGAGGGTACGCCGTGATGTTGTGCGGACATTTGGTTGCCAGCCTGCCCGCGGTCTGTGGTGTCACGTAAAATAAAAAGAAATTTCAGAAAAAAAGAAACTTTTTTCTAGTTTGCAAAATACACTTCCGAGCTCTAGGCGTGACTGTTCAAGACTGACTTGGCTGATTTTAGGGGGAGTATTTAAATTCTTTTATTCGTGGGAGTGGGAAAAGGCTTCCATCATATATTTCTGAGAACGGATAGAGTGACCGGATGTTATCCCGATGGTCACTCATGCTAAGGCGCTTGGAATTTCGCTATCTTATCGTTTTGTTTAGTCGGATTTCGTCTGTGACATTCCCCTCTTCTTAGATCAAACTTGGTCCCGTAAGATTTCTTCAGAAGACTTTTGTGGAATTGGACTCGGCGTGGCTTGAAAATCACAGCTGATTCCTCCTCTTCCTCGAGGTGGTATGTATCGGTTGGAATATGGATGTTGGGTGTCGAGGCCAGGGTGCTCGGTACTGGTGGGGCTGTCGCATTGTGGCTATTGATTACGGTTTCATTTCGGCAGCACAATAGATTGACACATAATTTGTTCGGTATACATTTCCTGATGCATTCGGTTAGCCCTATTTTGTTTAATCCATATATACCTAGTATGCCTAATGCTATGTACCCTAATGTCTGGAGCATGGTTAGTCCCTAATACTGTACATTTTTGATTCTATGTTCGAAATTAAGGGTTTCTATCTCGTCGCCTATTTTATCGATCGTGGTTTTATAGCCTTGTAAATTGTTTATTACCTTTGGTGCTCGCTCGAGTTTATCTAACAGATGAGTGAAACTATCGTTTGTTTTGAGCGCTAGGGTCTTTGTTTTGATTTCGTATTTGACTTCGTTTTTTGTTTCGCCTATACGCATGTGTTCGTCTTTGTACAGTAGATCGCAAGATGTATTGGCCCTTATGATAGAAGCCTGGTCAAGTTTTTGCAAGGTATGTTTCGTTTGGCAAATTGTGTCTATTTCTATCGGATCTGCCGGTATCGCAATGTAACAGTTGCTAGTTTTGAGTGGTATAAAGCTAATGTCTTCGATCTTAAGTACAGTTATTTGGCAATGTTCAATGTGAGGTTTGAAGTTTATTATTTCGCTGTTTATTATTTCGTCTTTTGAATTTATTTGTGAAATTAGAAGTATTTTAAAAAATAAAGAACAAAATAAAAGATTCTGTTACATTGAGCCACATAATTGAGCTTAATTACTAAATAAGTTCGGATTATCCTTTCTTCCTTCTTGCTCCAGTTTTTCCTCGGTCCTTTCGTTTTCGATGAGCTGGTCGATCGTCATAATGGCATTAACAAATCAATATCTTATTCGATAATCATAAAGGATTTATTTTCATAAGAAAATCAAATGGCTGCCTTTACAATCAGAGTGTCACGTAAAAATTAAGAAAAAAAACAAGAAACTTGTTTTTTTCTGAACAGGAGATCGAGTTCTTTATTTTTTTTTTTTTTTTTCAATTTATACAATATCGTTTTCGGTTCGCGATGATACAATTTTTTTCAGTACTTAAGTTAGTTAAGAAATTTTCTTTTAGACTGAGCTGGATGATTTGGAAGGGAGCATTTATATTCCTTTATTCGTTGGAGTGGGAGAAGGCTTTGGTCTTACTTATCATATATTTCGGAGAAGGGCTAGAGTGACCGAACGCCACCCAGGCGGCTGAGAAAGGATGCTGACCGGACGGTCACACGTGATAAGGCGCTCGGAATTTTGGTTTATCATATAGCTGCTCGAATTTCACCTGTGACATTCCCCCTTTCCTAGATTGAACTTGGTCCCTCAAGTTGTCTTCAGAAGACTTTCGTGGAATCGGACTTGACGTGGCTTGAAAATTACAGCTGGTTCCTCCTCTTCCTCGAGGTGGTATGTATCGGTTGGAATATGGATGTTGGGTGTCGAGGCCAGGGTGCTCGGTACTGGTGGGGCTGTGGCTATTGATTACGGTTTCATTTCGGCAGCGCAATAGATTGATACATAATTTGTTCGGTATACATTTCCTGATGCATTCGAATACCCCTATTTTATTTAATCCATATATACCTAGTATGCCTAATGCTATGTACCCTAATGTCTGGAGCGTGGTTAGTCCCCAATACTGTATATCTTTGATTCTGTGTTCGAAATTAAGGGTTTCTATCTCGTCGCCTATTTTATCGATCGTGGTTTTATAGCCTTGTAAATTGTCTATTACCTTTGGTGCTCGCTCGAGTTTATCTAACAGATGAGTGAAACTATCGTTTGTTTTGAGCGCTAGGGTTTTTGTTTTGATTTCGTACTTGACTTCGTTTTTTGTTTCGCCTATACGCATGTGTTCGTCTTTGTACAGTATATCGCAAGATGATAGAAGGCTTGTCAAGTTTTTGCAAAATGTGTTTCGTTTGGCAAATTGTGTCTATTTCTATCGGATTTGCCGTCATCGCAATGTAACAGTTGCTAGTTTTGAGTGGTATAAAGCTAATGTCTTCGATCTTAAGTACAGTTATTTGGCAATGTTCAATGTGAGGTTTGAAGTTTATTATTTAGCTGCGACAATCGGTTTTCGAGTTTCTGTCATGAATTGGTAGTGTTTGTTTGCATATAGTGGTTCCGGCTTGATTCTTACAAAGTTTGTTGAGGTATTCGATATCAGTGTTTATAAATAAAATACTTGAGGTTAAGTATATATGATGTTCGACTACTGGAGTCAAAAATACTCCATTTCTCTTACTCGGGATAGGATATATCTGTAATATGTTCCATTCTGTGTTAGAGACTAGAGGTACTATGATTTTGAAGAATATTTTGTCACCTATTGTGAAGATTTGAAGATCACTGATGTCGAGTATAAACTGAAAATGTTCGGTTTTGGCAGAGATCGCGGTGTTGTACATCTGGTTACCTATTGTCTTGGCGTAATTTTCTAGAAATTCATCCGATTCGAGTATTTGTGGACTAATTATTCCTTGTTTGCCTAATATCATGACGTTAAGTATTTCATCTAATTGGAAGTGTAAAGTTTGCATCGCGGTGTCGAGTTTCATGATCATCTTAAGTATAAATCTATCGATATTTGCCTGCCATTGTTGTTTTAATATATCGCTATGTGATTTTTCTAAGTGGTTTAAGTTTTCTGAGTTTACAATTTTTCTATTAAGTGCTGTTTGATTCGCTATTATGGTTTTGATTTTATTATTGTCATCGAATAGTTTGTCCATATTCTCGTTTATGAGCGTAAGATCGCCTTCGTCGAGAGTTCCGAACAAACTTTTCGATACGGAACCTATGATGTTGAGTAAACCTCGTTTGCTTCCGGTATGTGTTAACGCTTTTAAGTGTTTCGCGAGTTGTTTTAGATTATTGATACGATTTTGTAATCCGTCTAACTCTTCAGCGTATTCTTTGCTGGTTGCACGTGAGTCTATTGTTAATTTATGTGATTCTATTGTACTTATCTGCTCGTATATGTCGCTAGTGTCTAATCCTACTATAACATTGGCAGTATCGCTGTACAAATATCCTTTTCCTATGTTTTCTACGAATACAGTGTTTCTTTCTAATGGAGTAATATTTATTTGCGCGGATACTATTCCGGCAAAGAGGAGCGTCGACCTGGAAAGTAAGGTTTTAAACGATTACCGTGTATTTTTTTGTTTTGAATCAAACAGTATATGGAGTACATACTTTATCAATCGTGTACGGTCCTAACCATTCCACATCAAGCTTATGCCCTTTATGATCGTTATGTATTAAGACGGAGTCTTCTTCATTGAAAACTGATTGAGGTTTTATAATTTTACGTTTTTGATCGCGCTGATATCGCTGTTTACTTTTGATCAACGTTTCGCGAGCGTGTTGGAGTCTAGAGTCCCATTCTTTTTTGCGGAACGTGACTTCGTCTGCGTATGTGCGTTGGGGATTCTTGGATATCGTGGAGGGAAGATTGGCTTGGTGTCCGAATGTGAGTTCGAACGGCGTGTAATCAATGGAGTCGTGTATCATTGTGTTATATGCAAGGCATACAAAGTTAAGTTGATCGTCCCATTCCTCATCCGAATTTCGCTGTATCGATTTTAACATGTCTGTTACTACTGCGTGTGTTCGCTCTAACGATCCGTTACTTGGTGGGTGGAAGGATGTCGTTTTGATATGTTTGATTTTGAACGCGTCTTCGTACTGTTGCATCAAACTAGATATAAAATTTTGTCCGCGGTCGGTTAGTATCTTTTTTGGAGCGGAAAAGATGTAAATGTAGTGATTCAAGAGTGCGTTCCAAATTGTTTCCGTTTGCTGAGTTTTTAGTGGCACGAGTATTAAGTATTTTGTCAGTTCGTCATGTATGGATAGAATGTACTGATTGCCTTTCTTCGTTTCTTTCAGTGGGCCTAGTAAGTCCATAGCAATTTTATCGTTTGGTTCGAAGGGTGTGTCGGTGATACAAAGTTCTTCGCGCGGTCTGATACGTGTAGTTTTAGACGTTTGGCAGGTGTCACATGATTCTATATGTTGTTGTATGCGTTTCATCAAATCTGGTACTCTGTGCCGTTCGCGAATACGGTCGTATGTCTTTTGTATACCGGGGTGTCCTACTAAATCGTGATTTTCTTTTAATAATTCGTCTATTTCCTCGTTACTATATGTTTGGATTGGTTCCCATGCAAAATTTAATTCTTTTACGGTGTCGTTCAGGAATAATAAAATTCGTTTGATCTCGTTCTTCTCGGTCTCTGTGAAACTGTCGTCGCCTATACCTATCTTCTCGTTTGTACGAATAATTTCGTTTAATTTAGTTAACCACTCGATTCTGTCGTAATTTCCTAACTCTGTTTTGGATAATTGGTAGAAAGATTTACGGTTCGGAGTCATTTTGAGGATTTTGGGTAACACGTCGGTAGATTTTTCCCAATCGTGATACTTTTTATCGAGTTCTATGTTTGAATCTTCGCGTTGTCTGGTCAAAACATGTATTCTAGATAGTGCGTCAGCTGCAGTGTTATCTTTTCCTTTATTATATTCTTCTAACTTTAATCGCCATCTCATCAACCGTGATGAAGGGTCTTTGCAGTTCTGTAGCCATTTTAGCGCTTGGTGATCGGTTCGGATGAGGAATTTCCGGCCTAACAGATATTGTCGGAAGCGTTTCACGGCCCATACTATTGCTAAAAGTTCTTTTTCTGTAGTGGAATAATTTCGTTCCGGTGGGTTTAGAGTTCGCGAGATATAACAACATGGATGTCCGTCCTGTGATAAGATCGCACCTATACCTTCGTTACTGGCGTCAGTCGTTAATGTGAATTGTTTTGCAAAGTCTGGGAATTTTAGTACGGGTGATGAACAGAGTTTGTCTTTTAACGTCTGGAATGCTTCCTCGGTTTTATTTGTCCAATGAAATGGTGTGTCCTTGTTTGTAAGTTCAGTCAATGGTTTCGCGATTTTGGAAAAGTTTCTGGTGAACTTGCGGTAATAACCTGCTAATCCTAGGAAAGATTTGATGTCTGTGGGATTACGTGGCTGTTTGAAATTGCTAACAGCTTCTAATTTTTTGGGATTTGGCTTTACACTTTCGGCGGTTACTATATGTCCGAGATATTCTAATTCTGGTTTAAGAAATTCGCATTTGTCAGGCTGTATTTTGAGTCCTAGTTCGCGTAAGCGTTGCAATACTATCGCGAGGTTACTATTGTGCTCTTCAATAGACTGTCCGAATATTATAATGTCGTCTAAATATACGAAGCAATGTTTATTTATGAGTCCTCTTAGCGCGGTATCCATCATGCGTTGAAATGTTGCAGGTGCATTCTTTAAACCGAATGGCATTCTATTGTAATGATAGTGTCCTTGTGGTGTGGAGAATGCTGTGTATTTCTTGGAGTCTGTGTTCATTGGGATTTGATGGAATCCGGAGGATAAATCGAGGGCTGAGAAGAATTTTGCGTTGCCTAGTTGGGATAGTATGTCGTCTATGTCAGGTAATGGATATGCGTCTTGGTCAGTTAGCTCGTTTATTTTTCTAAAGTCTATTACAATTCGCCATTTCTCTTTCCCTGAGGCGTCTGCCTTTTTTGGTACTACCCAGACTGGTGAATTGTAAGGAGAATCGGATGGTTCTATGATGTTCTTTTGTAGCATTTCGTCAATTTGTCGTTTGATTTCTTCTTTGTGACATTCAGGCGGTTGGTAAGATTTTGTGTTGATGATTTTATTTTCTTTTAACGTTATTGTGTGTTTGGCAAGGTTAGTGCATGGTAACAAGTCGGTCTCTAAATTGAATACGTCGAGGTAAAACAGCAATATCTTTTCGATTGGTTCACGAAGAGTTTTCTCTATATGCGAAAGTCTGACTAAATCTTTGAATGTGGTGACTTGATCGTACGTGTTTGAATTTTCGATAAAATTGGTTATTTTGGCTGGGCACTCACCGCCATTGATTAAGTATATCGTTCTCGGTTTCCCTTCCAGGTAGACTGCTTTTGACACTGCTTGTTTTGGAGGTACGTCGTTTTCCTGTTGCAATAAAAGAATATTATTGTCAAGTTTCAATTGTTGATTCGAGAGTTCAAATTTGAATTTAGATAGGGCTGGTAAACCGAGTATACCGTCTTCTATAATTGGAAAGTTGTCTTCTACTACAAAGAATTCTAGAGTTTTGTCAAATAGTTTTACCAAGGCGTGTTCGTTAGTTTTAAATTTAGAGTGTCCCATCGAGAATTTTCCTGCTTTTATTATTCTTGGTCGTAATACGCATCTTCGCTTGAGTATATTAATTCCTGCTCCGCTGTCAACGAGGAATTTATATCGTCGTCCGTCGGATCGTAAAAGTACTGTGGGTAGTATTCCTGTTGTGGCGTTAATTCGTAAGTCTGGTCTATTGGTTCCTCTGTTTCTTCCTTGTGTGTCTCGAGATTGTGGACTGCCGGTGGTCTCGGAAATTGACTGGGTGTTTGAAAATTTCTACATTGACTAGAGACATGTCCGATCTTATTGCATTTGAAGCATTTTAATTGACTCCTTTGGGCAAGTGATATTTGTTCAGTTCGCGGGAAGTTTCTTGGCATTGGATTAGGCGTTGGAGTTAGTTTTCTAATGATTGTGTTGGGATTATTGGTCGTTAGTCGTCTCTGCTCGGGGAGTCGTAATCGTTCCATTGGTTTTGGTCGTCGGTTTCGATCTTCCCTGAAGAATCGCTCGATGTCGGTGGCTTTTTTTCTGCTTCAAGAATATTGTATGGTGGATTGGCGAGTAGTAATTGTCCTATTTCGGTTTTCAGGCCTCGAATAAAATCGGTTACGGAGTCTCTTAAAATTCTGTCATTCATAGCTCGTCTAGTAATTTCGTCACGGTATTCGTTCGTTGCACTATATTGTAGCTTATTAAGTGCCCTGCGGAACCTGATGATGTAACTTTGCACGCTTTCGTCGTGACGCTGTCTCGTTTCGCGTAGCTGGTCTTGCTTGTTCCAAACTGGTTGTCGTGCCAGCCTGGCTCCCTGGACTCCATGTATGCCTCCAGACGGGCAGCGATTATTCTTTCGAATAACTTACCTACCTCGTCCAGAAGACATATTGGCCTATATGCTGACGGCGATTCTGCTGGTCGGCCTTCTTTCCCCAGAAGAACCAGCCTGGCATCTTTCCATGCCCGAGGGCATACTCCTTCCCTCAGGCACCTGTTGTAGCAGGCGGGGGGCCGTGATGTTCATGGTTTCGGCCCAGACCCGCCCGGGAATTCCGTCCGAACCCGGAGCCACATCCCTGGCTGCCATCTTCTTAGTAGCTTTTCCTAATTCTACTGTTGAGATGTCTGTTCCGTGGTTATCCACTACCGATGCTTCACTTTTTTTTTTTTTTTTTTAACGTGGGGAAATCCTCATGGACACCCTTCCCCCAATGGGAGTCGGGTAGTGTCGGACTCTTACCGACTAAAACCACCACGTGGCTGCTCGTACGCACAGGGAAGAGGACCCAGGGGTATCACGGTTGAAAATCTCCTGTAAGCCCTCCTCCCAGCGTCTTCCCTCCTAGAGCGGAGGGGATGCTTCGCTGTGACTCCCGGGGCAGCCAACCCCGGGGTCATCGTCATCTTCTTGCCGGATCCGTTGGGGGAGATGGCGGCCTCCCCCCGTTGCGTCCACTTCTCTCGCGTCGTATTCTTGCCGGGTGCCCGGCTCGGACCCTGAGCCGCTCCGCCCGCTCCTTCGCGAGCATGATTTGCTCGCAGAAGTCCCGGACTGCCTCGTAGTCCGACCGGCTCCGTAGCAGCGCCTCGATGATTCTCCTCGGGGACAGGTCGTCACCGATCTTCACCGTCAGGATGTGTCTCTGCGTGGCCCACGCGGGGCAGTGCTGCAGGGTGTGCTGGACGGTGTCCTCCGCCTCCCCACAGTGGTGACAGATGTTGGTCACCTCCTTCCGAATCTTCTTCAGGAACTCCCCGAACACTCCGTGCCCGGTGAGCACCTGGGTCAGCCTGTAGGTCAGCGGAACACCCCGCGCTTCCTTCCACCTGTCCCAAACGGGCAGGACCGCGTCTACCGCGCGGTGGGACGTCTTCCTCGCCTCCTTCTCCAGTAGGAGCCGCCATCTCTCCCATGTCTCCTCTTCGATCGCCTTCCTCACCTCCAGAGGGTCTTCGCCTCGATTCCCGTCCCTGACTCTCGTGGCCTCGTATACCTTTTGAAGGGCCAGGGCTTGCTGGCTAAGAAAGACCCGACGGGCGAGAAACACCCCACGTACGCACAGCGGGTCAAAATGACCAGCAACAAAATAGAGGCCAAAGCGGTGAAACCACCGAGAAACGTGGTCATCATCCGCCCGGAAACGGAGGACGGGGACATTCGCACTAGCGAGGAAACGTGCGATGCGCTGTTCACCGTGGTGAACCCGCGTAAGAGAGGTCTGCAAGTCAGGGCCATAAGGAAGATAGGCGGCAGCGGGCTGGTCGTAGAAACGACCAAGCCGGAAGATTTGAAGGCGTTCACGGAGAACGCGAAATTAAAGGGGGCTGGTCTAAAAGCCAGCACGCCAACGAGAAGGAACCCGCGGTTGATCATCTACGACGTACCGAGGGACAACTCGGAGGAGGAAATACTGGCCTGCCTCCGCAGACAGAACCACGAGAGACTGGGCGAAGAGGACATAGCGGCCATCAAGTTCTGTTTCAGAACAGGCCGCAAGGATCAGAGCGAAACGAACTGGGTGGTCGAGGTACCACCCCTCGTTAGAGACAAGCTCCTCAAGGGGAAATTATACATCGCGTGGAATTCATGCAAGGTGAGAGACTACGTAGCCGTAAGTAGATGCTACAAATGTCAAGGATACGGGCACGTGGCCAAATACTGCCGCGTGAATTACGACATTTGCGCCCACTGCGCCGACAGTGGCCATGGCACCAAGGCATGCCCCAACAAGAACAACCCCCCCAGCTGTGTCAACTGCAAAAAGACTGGGAAAAAGGGAGACCATGCGGCCTCCAACATAAACTGTCCGGCGTATAAAAAGGCATTGGAGCAATTTGTTTCGAAGACCTCCTATGAATAGGATGTCTACCGAAACTGGAAATGGATTCGGGAGTCAATGGGGGATAAGGATCCTGCAACACAACATGCAGAGATCGAAAATTGTCCCCCATGAAATCAAAGCACAAATAAAGGCTGAAGGAAACGTCATCCTGCTAATGCAGGAGCCCTACAGCCTCGACGGAAGGATACCTGGGCTCGCGGGGTTCGCGATCGCCTCTCGAGGCTCCAAGCAGGACCCGCCGATGGCCGCGGTGGGAATCGGCAGCAGATGCATGACGGCGTTGGAGATAGCAGGCCTATGCACAACCCACTGCGTGTGTGTGCAGATAAGCGACGGTGAAACGGAAATTTACGTCGTCAGCCAGTACTTCCCGCCGACCGAAAACATCGAGGTCGGCATTCGACAGCTGGAGGAAGTACTGAGACATACCAGAGGGAAGAAGATTTTAATCGGAATGGATGCCAATGCCAAATCGCCGTTGTGGAACAGCAGGAGCACCGACGACAGGGGCGAAGCCTTGGAGGCCGTCATTGCGCAATACGGCCTCCACATCCTAAACAGACCGGGACAGGCTCACACGTTTGAAACCACCAGGGGGCGATCGAACATCGATATAACCCTGGCGAGTCCAGAGATCATACCGCTCGTGGAAGATTGGAGAGTACACGAGGACGGAACCTCCAGCGATCATAGAATCCTGGAGACGCGCCTAACTCCCGAGAGGGAAAGCCCCCAGCCGCACCAGCCGGTAATGAGATACAACGCAAGGACCGCCGACTGGGAGGGGTTCCAGAAGATCCTTCTGGAGGAGAGAACACTCCTCCAGGAACTCGTCCCACAGCGCGAGGAGGACGTCGAAGAGATGGCGGTGCGCCTGCAGGCAGCCCTGAGAAGAGCCTGCGACGCAACCATCCGGAGGAAGAAATGGCACCATAAATCCGTGCCATGGTGGACGCCGGAGCTCACCAGGGCGAAGCGACGCGCCTACCGGGCGAGAAGAAGATTTCAGGCGACCAGGGACCCTGAAGAGAGGGAATTGGAGAAAGCGCGATACCGGGAAGCCGCCAAGTCGTACAAGAGAGCGGTGACCGAGGCCAAGAACCGGAGCTGGCAGGAGTTCGTCACCAAAGAAGGTAACAAAGAACCCTGGGGCATCGTATACAAAACCGTCACAGAAAGAATCAGGAGGGAAGAAACGGTATCCACCCTGCGGACGCCACACGGAGAAACCTCCAACTGGCGATCGACCGCGGAGGCGATGCTGACTGCCCTCCTGCCCGAAGACCACGAAACCACGGACACGGCGGAGCAAGCCGAGATCAGGAGGGAAATGGACACCCTTCCGAACGTTGAGAATGCCGCGGAGTTCAACATTGGGGAACTCGTAGGAGCGGTCAAAAGACTGAGGAGGGGGAAATGCCCGGGAACGGACCTGATCGAGGTGGAAGTCATCCAGCGCACCTGGGGGGTGCTCCACCAAGAAATCTTGAGGACGATGAACGCCTGCCTAGCTTGGGGGACCTTCCCGAGAATCTGGAAGGAGGGGAACCTCATCACCATTCCGAAAGGACCGGATCGAGACAGAAGCAGCCCAAAGTCCTACAGATGCAACAGGCGGGGGGCCATGATATCCATGGTCTCCGCCCACACCCGCCCAGGGATTCCGTCCGGCCCCGGCGCCACGTCCTTAGCCGCCATCTTCTTGGTGGCTGCTTCCAATTCCTCCTTCGTTATGTGCGCTCCGGGTTGATCCATCGCCGGTCCGCCGCCGCCGCTCAGAGTGCATCCCCTCTCCTCAGGAGGGGCCTGTTCCGTATCCTCGCAGCGCCTCAGGGAGTCTTCCTCCTCTTCGCCTCCTTCTTCTTCCGGTCGTGGGAACAGCGAGTCTATCACCCGGACTAGTAGTTCCCGATCCATGCTCTCGGTTATCGGGCGAGCCGCCGGCCTGAGTTTCTTCAGCACCGTCTTGTACGGTCTTCCCTATGGATCGGATTCCACGGATTCCAACAGCCGTTTCCACGACGCCTCTTTCGCTTCTTTTATGGCCCTTTGCAGGGCCATTCTGGTTTCTCTATGGGCCCTGTACCTCTCGAGGATCTCCTCTTCGTGGCGGTTCTGCCCTCTTCTTCTCGCCCTGACGAGCAGCCTGCGGGCTCTGTGGCAGTCGTCTCGCAGGTCCGCGATCTCCCGCGACCACCAGTAGACGCTGCTGTTGTCGCGCCTAGACCTGGCGCTGGTTCGCGGCATGGAGGCGTCGCAGGCTCTCCTCATCCATTCTCCCAATTCCTGCGCCTCCCCGTCCACGTTGCCTCGGTTTTTGTTCCTCTTCGCGTCCCAGCACCAAGCCGCTACGATGGCCGTTGCCCGAAGCATGTCCCCGTCCCTCTCCTTCAGTTTCCATCGGCGAGGAGGGGGCAGCCCCGGGTGGCTCGATGTCCTTCCCTCGATGTTGTTGTCGCTCGTGCTTCTCTTGGCGGGTTCGATGTCCATTAGCACGTAGAGGTGGTCCGCTAGCGTTTCCATCTCTACGGCCACCCGCCAGTTCCTTATTCTGGGGTGGAGCCTCTGCGTCACCCACGTCAGATCTATGACCGACGCTCCTCTCCGCCCCACGTATGTGGACTCCGAGCCTCTGTTGACCAGCACGAGACCGAGACCCGCGGCCCAGTCCGCCAGTTCTCTGCCTCTCGTGGTGGTTCTGCCGTTGCCCCACGTCGTGGAGTGAGCGTTGAAGTCCCCCAGTACGAGCACCTGTCGGGGGAGAAGCCTCCTTACGCACTCTCCCATCTCGTCCAGTAGGTCCTCGAACGCCCGGATGTCGCAGTTGGGAGAGATGTATACCCCCACCACCACGAGGTCCGTCCATTCGACCGCCACGAACCCGCTGCCTCTTTCCGCGATTCGCCCGGAGACTCCCGAGGTACACGGTCAGGTGATGGCGACCCATCCGCTTAGATCTCCCGCCCATTGGGGGGATGCGGGGATGTTGTACGGCTCCGCCACCACCGCCACGTCGGTCTTGCTTTCCCGGATGGACTGGTGGAGCAGGTCCTGAGCCCTTCCGGCTCTGCCCAAGTTACACTGGAGGACCCGGAATTTACTCGGTCACCTCCATGGCCTCCCCCGGGCCACTCACTCCGATGGTGCTATCCTTCCCTCCGACTGGTGGGTTGCCCGACAGGCTGGCCTGCTCCGCGGCTCCGGTGACGCCCTTGATCGTGGTTGTCGCCGTGGCCTCTGCTGCCTTGGCCATCGCCGATCTCCGCGCCCTTCTCCTTCCCGATGGTCCTACCTCCGGTGGTTTGCACGCCGCGCTTCCCATCCTGTGTTTGGACGGGGCTCCTTTTGCCTCGCAGATGGAGCATCTCGGCGATGCGGCCGTGCAATTCCTCGCCCTGTGCCCCTCTTCTCCGCACCGGAAGCACAGGTGGGTTCTTCTCACCGGAGAGACGCATATCGCCGCCATGTGGCCCACCTCCAAGCATCGGTAACACTGGAGCGGTCTCCTGGGGAGTGCGATCACCTTTGCCCTGGTCCACCCCAGTGTGACCTTCCCCGCTTGAGCCAGTTTACGGGCTCCGGCCACGGGACACTTGGCGTAAAATATCCCCATGCCGCTTCTGGATGTTCCCGCGTTCCACGCTTTGACGTCGCGGGGCTGGCAGTCCGCCGCCCTGGACAGCTCTTCCAGCAGTTCCTCTTCGTTCAGGGATATGTCGACCCCCACCAGTTTGATCTCGGCCGTCGGTACCGGGACTGATACTCTGACGGTGGAGGGGTCTAATACCCCCGCTAATCGCGACGCCAACTGCGTGGCCTTGCTCATGCCGGCGTCGTCCAGGATATTGATCACCATGGCCCCGGTCGCCGCCTTTCTCGTTTGGACGTACTCCAGTCCGCACTTCTGGAGGGTCTTGTCCCGTCTCGCCTCCGCCAGGATCTCCTCGTACGTTTTCGGAGCCCCGTCCCTCAGCGTGAGCGTTACCGCCGATGACGTTGGGGGGGGGGGGGAGTGCTGGCCGCACGACCGCCGATCCTGCCCTGCCCGCCACCGTCGCGTACGTCCGCTTCGCCGGTTGGGCTCCTGCCTTCTCTCCGTTTCTTTGTTTCCTCCTTTCCCCTCCACCTAATGTGGCGGGGGTCGTCCTTGGCGGTTGCCCGGCTGGTCCCACCACCGATCCCGCCCTGTTTGTTTGGGGCGCGATGGGGAGGGGGGCACCGTAGCCCGCTTCTTTCCTCCTCTGTTCCCTGGCCTTCCTTTTCACCTTCTGTCTCGCCTTCCGCGAGACCACGGTCCTCCATTCCCCGTCCGTCTCCTGTCCCTGTCCCGCTCGCCGTTGAGAGGGTTGGGAGGGTTGCGGGGGTTGTTGGGGAGGCTTCGGGCACGCCGTCTGCTGCATCGTCGTCCGATCTTTGTTGCCGCTGATGCTCCCTCCTGTCGTTTGTCTCGGCAGGCCCGTTTCCCTGAGGGCTTCCCTGAGCTCTTCCCTCAGGGTCCCCAACAGGGATGGGCCGAGGCTGCTTATCGACTTCTTCAGCGTCTCTATCTCCGACCTGACGTCGTCCTTGGCCCTCCCGCTGCTCCGGGGAGCCTGCGCCTCCGTCGGGGACGGCGCCGCTGTCCCGGCCGTTCCTTTCAGGAACCTGTTTATTCTTCTTTCCAGTTCCTCGTTCCCCCTCTTTAGGCCTTCCACCTCTCTTTCCAATGCCTCCCTCTTCTTCCTTTCTTCCAGGAAGTCTGGCACCCGGGAGGTGGTTGTTTGATGGGACCATGCCGCGACGGTGTACTCGACTGCCTCCTTGAGGGTTTTGACGTACGTCCCCTTGAGGTTGGAGGACGTCGCCGCCACCCTCAGGACCTCGGCCTGATGTCGCCGTACTTCGACGTCCACGTCTCTCGGTGAGGACTCTTGGATGACGTTCCTCAATCGGTCCGACACCTCTGGAGTCACTTTTGTTATCTTCCTCTTTTTGCCCCTCGAGGTGACCGAGGCCATTGACTCCTCGTCCTCCGATCTGCCTTCCGAGATCGACTCCTGTCTCATCAAAGACGACTCTCTCGAGCTGTCTATGGACCTGTGCCCGTCTTGCGCTGTCTCTTTGTCCCTCACCTTCTTGGGGATTTTGAAGATTTGGAACACGTCGTCGCTGTGCTCCGCTGCGGTTGGAAGCGGGGTTGACGGGACCGCGAGCGGGGCGTGCGACGACGTCGGTGTCGGCTTCCCTCCCCGGCTGTTGCTTCTATTCCTGTCCTCGGGTCCCGTCCTCTCCGCTTTTCTCGCCCCGCTTCTTCCGCGGTTTTTTGCTGCTTCGATGTTCGTTTTCGTCCTTATTGGAGGCCCACCCTCGCGGGTCTCCTCCATCGCGACGTCTTCTGTTTCTTCACCGGACGCGTTTACGCGTATGGGGGCCCGGTGGCCCACCCCCACACGGCCACGGTCGCTAGCTAACGACGCAGTGGGGCCCGCTTGACCACCCACTCTTACGCCGGTACTGGGGTATCCCTCCCCTGCACCGTAAACCTCAATCTTTTTGTTCTCCTCCATGTCCATATTTTTTTTTCTTCGGGTGCATGGTTAACGAGCCATGCCCTCGTTTGCTTTGCCACTCACTCTTTCGCACCCTACCCCGGTCGGGACCGATGCAGGGTGACGGGGAGCCCCACGTGAAGGTGAGGTAAGTGGTCTTGACAGATATGGGCCCACCAACTTCTCCGAAGTTCTCCGCACCGGATCAGCGATCAGACGGGCGCCACATCGCCGACCAGCCGCCACCCGACTATAGGTAAACATCAGATACATCGGGGTTTCTCAGGGCATGATGCTACGCACTGAGAACCCATACCCGCCTCGTGCTCCCCTACCGATGCTTCACTGCTCTGAGGGCATCCCCTCCCCTCCTGGAGGGTCGTGTCCTCTTCCTCACAGTGCGACAAGGGGTCATCTTCCGCTTCCTCTTCTTGTCGTGGAAACAGCGTATCGATGACCTTGCTTAGTAATTCCCGATCCATATTCTCGGTGATTGGGGGGGCCAATGGTCTAAGCTTTTTAAGAACCATCTTGTACGGTCTTCCCCATGGATCGGTTTCCACTGAATCCAGCAACTGCTTCCACGATGCCTCCTTGGCCATCCTGATAGACCCCTGCAGAGCCATTCTACCTGTTCTGTAGGCTCTGTACCTCGTGGCAATCTCTTCTTCGTCACAGTTCCACGGGACTATATTTCGGGTTTTAAATTTTGGACAAAAATTTCGGCCGCTCGTTCGGTTTCAAGATCTATGGCGACTGCTCGACGTACTGGATCGCGAATTTCGTGTTGAAGCGCGTATATCAGTTCGTTGAGGTTGTGTCGGAATTTCTTTAGATAACTGTGTACTGATTCGGTTTGTCGTGTCGTTGCAACTTGTCACGAGCTCCACTAGATGTAATGCTCACAGATACGAATTTTCTGAGGTTTCCAAACAGGTCCTCGTAATTCTCGATTTCAGTGTGGCGGATACTGCGTTCCGCTTCACCAGTGATTCTTTGCGTTAGAATTAGTCGTAATAATGTGCGTCTTTCTCGACATTCGGCTCGAGCCTCTCTCATTCGTTTAATAAACCCTTCTACTCCTATATCGTCTTGTCCGTTGAGTATGGCGATAATGTCTAGACAGGTTTTTGCATTGTACTTGGGGTTGTCACAATTAATGTCACAATTTACTGCTTCTTCCTCACTGTCCATATCGTCCGTTTCGTTAGGTTTTACAAGTGGTCGTTTTCTCTGACCATTGCTGGTGCTAGATTCATCCACCGTAATAAGGTAGGTGCCTAATTCGGTAGTAGCGTCAAGTCCTAAATTTATTTTAGAGATATCTTTTCCTAATAGCTCTATCTCTGTTGCGCGTTTTTTGTTCTCACTATCGGCTATTCGTTGCGTTTCTTCTATTCGTCGCGCAAGAAGTTCGATTTGCTCGAGTATGACACGAGTTGAATTATCCGTACCTCCTGTTGCGGAGGCAGTATTAATAGTTTCGGTTTTATCTTTTCTTGGTGAGGACATAATTCTAGTTAAGTTTACTGAGTCTGAACTATCATTGCTAGTAGAACACGAAACGCTTGGTTTCCTCGTACGGTAATGTACGAATGAATCCAGATTTCCAGTTTACTGTAGCAGCTATGGCCGTTGAGGAATCTCTGAGATGTTTCTAGCTTCCGAATCTTATTCGTAGGCTTGTTCTGCGCTAACCGTATTCCTCTCGTCTAGTTTCACCGCGGTGGAACGTTGAAAGTTGCTGCAGGGCTTCGTAGTAGCAAAGATTCGTAGTGGTCCGCTAATCCTTCGATCTTCAATGATGCGCGTTCGCCGAAATCGTGATTTCGTTTGGATCGCCAAAAATGTCACGTAATTTCAAATGATAATCAAAGATTCAGTAAAAATTGGGTTTATTGGTAACGGTTATGTTTTTTATTACAAGAAATCACAAGAGGAACTATGTGGACCCGTCTCGTACCATCAAGGGGGAAAGCTCGGTGTGGGTGTGCCCTTTTGAACTTCGAACGCGGATTCGTCGTCCACACTTTTCGGTAGAAGATCCGCGATGCTCATTGGTTAATAAATGAAACTGTAAAGACAAAGAGGAGCCGATGCGGCTCGTGGGCATCCTTGTTCATGAGAAAGGCCTATTATCTCTCCAGACACCCGCTTTCTCCGTAAACCGAAAATGTTTATGTGAAGAGAAATGAAACTGAACAGATTCGGTTTGCATTTTTGCCACTGGAGAGTATAAATCTTCTAGTATTTCCTTTTGTTGGAAACCTCGAACAACTAATCGCGCTTTCTTGCGGTTATCAGATTTATTTGTACATATCCATTTCAAGTCTAATACCTTTTTGTCTTTTGGTTTCTCTACTAATTGCCAGGTCTCATTTTTGATTAAATTATTCATCTCTCGATCCCTTGCTTCTTTCCATGAAACGCTGTCATCCCCATTTAAAGCTTCTTCATAGGTTTGAGGACTGTCTGCGCTAACTACATTCACATAAATGAAATATGAGCTCGTTTGGCCATATCTTTGAGGTTTCTTTCTTTCACGCCCTGACCTTCTCAAAATTTTTTCTGCGTCCTCAAGTTCTTTTTCTGATTCGTTATTTAAATTTCTCTCTTTTATTGCAACCTGTTCGACCTCCTCGTCATTTGTTTCATTTTCATGAATTTCGTTTGAATCCTTTTCTGTTTCATCGTCTGATCCATTTTCTCCTTGAAATCCTACTAAGTTATCATTCGAATTACTAGAGAGATATTTGTTCGATCTGAAGGACCTTGGCTGGAATTTGCTAAGATTTACGATGGGTCCTTGTTGCGACCGTTCGCGGAGAGACGCGGTCGCGAGGAAACGCGTCAGCGAGAGTCGTAAATTCTCGCTACGATTTGGCTAATCGACGCCGCGAAATGGTCGCTCCCCGCGTTTCGTTTAGGATAACCGGGGTGATTTACTGAATGCAACGTATTCTACGATTGTAGAATAAATATATATTTGTATCACAATAACACTTACAATTTATATAAGGTGTCGGTTTAAATAGTATCGGAAGTTACCACTAGAATGTTCGAGTTATATCTTATACAATGTGACTGATTTGGACGCGACCGTACAGAGAGTTTTCGACTGCGACTGATCGGTTAGAATGTTAGATTGTGACTTTACGATGCTTCTCAGTGAGTTCGTTGGACTGAGCGATCGTTGTAGACGTGTTGACTGATTTGAAGACGAAGACGAACTAACTTGATCGTGACGATGCTGTGTCGGAGGTGAGCTAAGGAAGGGTGTGTCTAACGCACGGAATCATCTGATTTGTTGATGACAGTTTTTGGTTGGAGAAGTGAGGGTAATAGAAATTGTTTCTATTGGTTAGTAAGACTATCGATAGACTAGGAAGGGTATTAGCCACCCTCGATGGAAAGTTGGGAGTAGGAGGCATCGCACGTGTGAACACTTAGCGTTCACGTGTTTTCCAGACGTTAACCAGAAACCTTAGAAAACGCTTTCGTGGAAAAGTCCTTGTTTGCGATGAAAGACTTTCGCCAGAGTTTTCTGAGATTTATAGTCAGGCTGCGAGTGTTTTCAAGAGTATGCGATAAGGATGTGCGGGCATCTGGCTGCCATCCGTCCGCGATGTGAGGTCCGGCTCAGGTAGAGAGTCGGTCGACGTAACATCCTCCCCCCGTTGAGAGGGTACCGATCAAAATGATGTGATTGATTAGATGAGGTGGATCTCGCATTAGATCGCGTTGCTGCTGATCAGGTCGGAGTCATCTGGTGTCGATCTGCTCGGTAGTGGTACCATCCGCTTGATGCTAGCTGGAGACAGTTGGATGGAGCATCCCTGTCGAAGAGCGATGACTCTGGATTTTGTGGCGGTTGCGATCCCTTTGCTCGTTGACATAAAATGGTTTGCAGTGGTTGATTCCGAGGCTGATGAATGGATGCTGTTCCATTCGGAGAGTCCAGATTATATCTGGAAAAATAACAGAGTTATGATAATTTGACAAGTATGTTGTTTATGTCCTGTTCGGGAGTCCTTGGTGTCTCGACCGTCGTGATCCTTGTAGTTGTACGGAAACTTGCGGTTGTGATTATTGACCCAGGAAGTGTCCTTGGATGATCGTGGACCGTCTCGGTCCTGGAATGTAGTGGACCAGCTTGATCCAAGAGGTAGCGTTGAACGGAATTCCAGTGTTGCTTGATGCTGATTCGTCTGACACGATGCGGGGTTCGGTAGTTGATTGGCAGGCTGGGCTCCCCCCGATGAGCCGCCCGACTCGAGTTCTCCCAGTGATGTTCCTTGGTAGTTAACGAGCGTTGGATGTCGCTGCGTTGGGCGTCGCGGCGTTGGACGTTGTGACTGTGACTTGCCTTGGTATTGGCGGGTGTGTTGGCGTTTTGAGTTTTGTTGATTCTGATTGATTCGATAGTAGTATAAACTAAGTGGCACTTGGATCCAAAAAGCTTGCTGCCGTAGAAATGTTGGCTGGTTCGATGATGGCGTCGTCATCAGGGCGAATTCGATTGTAAGGTCGAAGGACCGTTGCGTTGAAGGTGCGTGGCCAGCCTTGGATTTGGGATCGTTGTGATCCTCGGTATTGCCAGGATCTTTGCCGTTGAAGTTCACGATCCATGAAGTGCCGTGATATAGCTCGGTCCCTGAATTATCGTGGAACACCTCGGCCCAGGAGGTGTCGTCATACATTTCACCGTTTTCATCGCGGCAAATGCGATTGACATGTAGCTGATTTGGAGAAGCTGGAAGGCGATCTACAAATGACTGGGTGGCCGGGCTCCCCCCGCTGTCCCACCCGTAGCGCGTCTTCTTGATGATATTTGATGGTTGTGCCGGCGTGGCCCCACGATCTATAAAAGACAACATAAGTGACGACTTACCGTCTTTTTGGTTCAACTCCTTCCACCTGATTGGATACAGTGAGTTAGAATGAACAGTTGCAGACATCTGTAGCCACTCTGCGTTATTGCGTTGATGATTAATCAGTTCTGTATCCTTCTGGAGTTGTCCGTTTGGCATCGTAGTATTGTGGGGTAGAGCGCCCGATGGTTCCGCATAACCCGTGGTATGCCTAAATCTCAGTGTCTGAGGGCAGTGATTAGGCAGGAAATGCGATGATGCGGCCTTACTAGTGAGTTCATTAGAGGTAGGCCAGATGAACCATTTTGATTGCTTCAAAGGTTCTTCGTATTCTGATGGTTTGGGCATTGGAGACCGTCCTGGTTTCGTTGGAGCCAAGGTCGACGCCAGATTGAACGTGGTGCACAAAGAGTTGCCCGATGTAGCGATGTAGGCAATAAGGTGGTGATCATTCCGATTCGGATCACTCGCGCGTGTGGACTCTTTCGGCCGTGGCGAAGGCGGAGTCTTTAGGTTATTTTCTGGAGATTGAGTTTCCGGCATGATATTTGTTTCATGTGTTACAAATGCCGTGATGCAGGATAGGTTGTTAGCCGTCGAAGTGATGATCGAGGAGAACCTGTTCCTGGATAAATCGAACGTCGTGGATTCCGGAGAGTTTGTCGTTGATTTCGACTTCGGATAGACCTCGGTGTCATTGACGAAGTTTAACACGTTGTTCTCTACTTTATGAATTGCCGTGATAGGGCATGAGACATTCTGTGACGGATTCGTAGAGATCAATGGCGGAGCCGAATTGTCGTCTGATGAGATTCTCTCTTCTTCGCGATCCCGCCGATCGTGAAGGATTGTCTGATTCAATGCGTCTGGTGGCGTTGAATCAGAGTGTTGTGGTGCTGACGATGCGAACGTGGTTGTCGTCAGGTCGCGTGTCGGTGACGCGGTGCGAGTGTCGTGCGTTGAGTTCCGTGTATCATGCAACGGAATCGTCACTGGATTTGATAAGATATTCTCCATCGGCGGAGTATGACCATAGTTGTCCTGGACGGGATTCAGTTTTTTCCGGTCCGGAGGATCGTGAGAGGTTGTCCTCAATTCGCGTGTAGGCGACGAGTTGCGAGTGTTAGAGATTGTCTGATTCAAGGAGTTTGCTAGCGTTGAATCAGATTGTTCCGATAATAATGTCGCGTACTTGGTCGTCGTCGAGTCGCGTGTTGGTGATGAGAGAGAGGCAAGTCGTTTCATTGCCATTGTCTTAGATGATCCGCGTGAAGTCAGTTTTTCGTTGAAGGGGAGTGCGACGATGGATCGCCCTTCGTTGATGCGTTGGACGTGATTTTGAATGTGTTCCTCGTATTGTTGATTCGCCTCTGATGTGGGTTTTGTTCGTGGTTTATCGTCGAGTTCCCCAAGGCGAGTGATGTCCGCTTCGAGATCTGCTGTGGAGGTGTGAAAGACCCTTGCGGTTAATGGGAAGAATGAGCTCCCCCCGTTGACCCTTCCGAATTGTGTTTTCTGCAGGCGTCGGTCGGGGCCTGTTGGTAGAGTATCGTTTGGATGTTTCAAGGTATTTCTACTTTTGCCAGGGAGTGTCGTCGCGGGTGCCCCGTTGCTGGAAATGGTTCGATTCGTAATCTGAGCGTCGGATCTATGTAGAAGAGTATGATGACGTTGTCCGCAAATGCGACAGGACCCGGCGGAACACTGTGGGAGTGTATGTCCTGTCGTCAGACAGTTAGTGCATGCCGATATTTCTTCGGCGGCCCTGATGCGCTCTTCGATGGTTTTCGTTCTAAAGGTTCTACAAGTCCAGATCTTGTGCGGTCCGCTACACATTGGACAAATTGATGACGATCGTGATGTGACAAACGCCTGCCCGCGTGGCTGGCGCGTCGTCCTTGAGGGTTCGCTGATTAGACACCGATCGTTCAAGAAATTGAGGAATTCCGTGAATGTGGGGAACGGTATGTGTTGTGTTTTATCCTTCCAGATGAGATCGGTATCCCGGTCTAATCTAAAGGTGCATAGATATAATAGCACGGAGTCTGCCGTCAAATGTCCGAGCGATTCTAATGCCTTGTAATGCCATTCTAGTTTGGTCGCGTAGGATTGCAAGTCTAGGTGTGCTGTGCGCGATGCGAGGCCTGTGTTGAATATCTCTTGCAGGTGTCTCTGCACGATCTTCTCTGGCCTGTTATACCTTTTCTCTAGTATTGCCCACGCGGCGGAATAATTGGTTGCTACGTTATTCAAAGATGGTATGGTTAGCGCCGCTGGGCCCGTTAAGCAGGATCGAAGATATGTCAAACGTTTGCAGTCGTCGATTCGCGGGTTGTCGTGAACCGTGTTACGAAATTGATTCGCGAAACCTGGCCAATCCTCGTAGGCTCCCGAAAAGGTGGGTAACTGAATTGTCGGCAACTCGACGGGTTCCGGCGAGGAAATGTTCGAAGTCGGACCTCGGATCGTCGGCTCTGATTGTTTCGTTGCGGTGTCAATGATGGCCGACGCGTCCCCGAAGATAGTATAGAATGTCCGTTGTAAATTCACGCGATCCTGCTGTGTCGGGCCTTCTTCCCTATCGTCTAGGTCACACTGATTCTTTTTGAATGATGCGAATTCTATCTCTAACTCTTTCAAACTACGTTGGATGGTGTGGATAGGGGCCCCTTCCTCATAACTGTCGAGTATTGCGCGAACTGCCTCTAATTCTTTTCTGAACCCCTCTCGTTTTAGTATCAACTGTTTTGTGCGCTCTTCCAGATTGGGAGCCATGACTGATTTCGATATTTTGAAAGAGCTTACCTTAGAGTTGCGGTATGAGACCGAAGTTGTTCCGGCTGCAAGATATCGCTTGTCACTGTGCAGCGGAATGTGATTGATGTGCGCTTCGCGAGGAAGGTGATCCTTCCCGAAGGTGACACATTGGTAGTGAAGTCGAAATGGTTGTACTTGCGATGTTGATAATTGTCCCGCTGCGACGGGGAGGTTGCGTGGTTGCGTTCCTCGACCAACGGGTTGTATCTTTTCGAAGGTGATGCACCTGACTTCGCTGGAGTGGTAACGCTTCCGCCAATTATGTTGGATTCACGTGGCACTGTATGGTCACTGATAAGTCCACTTTTTCACTGACACGTCATCCGGCTCGAAGGACCAAATGTTGCGACCGTTCGCGGAGAGACGCGGTCGCGAGGAAACGCGTCAGCGAGAGTCGTAAATTCTCGCTACGATTCGGCTAATCGACGCCGCGAAATGGTCGCTCCCCGCGTTTCGTTTAGGATAACCGGGGTGATTTACTGAATGCAACGTATTCTACGATTGTAGAATAAATATATATTTGTATCACAATAACACTTACAATTTATATAAGGTGTCGGTTTAAATAGTATCGGAAGTTACCACTAGAATGTTCGAGTTATATCTTATACAATGTGACTGATTTGGACGCGACCGTACAGAGAGTTTTCGACTGCGACTGATCGGTTAGAATGTTAGATTGTGACTTTACGATGCTTCTCAGTGAGTTCGTTGGACTGAGCGATCGTGGTAGACGTGTTGATTGAATTGACGACGAAGACGAACTGACTTGATCGTGACGATGCTGTGTCGGAGGTGAGCTAAGGAAGGGTGTGTCTAACGCACGGAATCATCTGATTTGTTGATGACAGTTTTTGGTTGGAGAAGTGAGGGTAATAGAAATTGTTTCTATTGGTTAGTAAGACTATCGATAGACTAGGAAGGGTATTAGCCACCCTCGATGGAAAGTTGGGAGTAGGAGGCATCGCACGTGTGAACACTTAGCGTTCACGTGTTTTCCAGACGTTAACCAGAAACCTTAGAAAACGCTTTCGTGGAAAAGTCCTTGTTTGCGATGAAAGACTTTCGCCAGAGTTTTCTGAGATTTATAGTCAGGCTGCGAGTGTTTTCAAGAGTATGCGATAAGGATGTGCGGGCATCTGGCTGCCATCCGTCCGCGATGTGAGGTCCGGCTCAGGTAGAGAGTCGGTCGACGTAACAGTCCTTGAGGCCATTGTGGGTACGCCGTGATGTTTTGCGGATATCTGGTTGCCAGCCTGCCCGCGGTGTGTGGCCTGGTCGAGGTAGAGTATCGCCAGACGTAACAGATACCGTTATTAATGCATGTAATTCGTATTGTTCGCTGACAGCGTATAGATAAAAACGGCTATTATCAGTAAATAACCCGGAAGTGCAACAGTAATTAAAAATTTGTAAATTTGGCAAGTAAGTAGGTTGTGAATGTAAGAGGTCAAACCAAAAAGCCTCTTTGTTTTCTTGCAATCCCCTCAATTGTAACAAGTTTACTTCAATTGTATCGTAATGATCAATGTCCTAGTTTTTAATAACAGCTTTTTGCAATCAGGATTCTTAGCAGTATAATCATTACAAGCTAACGCGGGAGGGGGGGGGAGTGTTCAATTCCAATGCAACTTGCGGAATGTACCGTTTACGTTTCAGGCATATTGTGTCAACCGATTTTATATATGATTGTACAGACTCATAATCAATCAAAATTGATGACAAAGTTGTTCATACTTTCCTAAAGGTCGATCTCATTGACCGAACATTGGTAATCGAGAACTATTCACAAACAGATTATCCAATGGAAATCTTCTATCGTTTCCAGTTCTTAATCACCCTCTATTCGCCTAATGGATTTCATAAAAGTTGACCGTGCGAATCATAAACTACAAGTGATAATTGCTTCCATATGTCCTGCGAGTATTTCCAAAATGTTTGGAAGTGCTAGTTCGGTAAGCGAACCTTCCTTGAATACTTCTGACTAATAGCACGCTTCAATAACCATAAAACTAGAAATGTAACTAAAGTAACTGTAATCCAACAACAATAACTAAAGAGAAACTAAGGAAGAAAAGTATATTGGATCATGATGATGTGCGAGATACTATTCTTGTATATAGAGAATAGTTCATTTTAATCTATAAAGCCAATTATATTCTCGAATTATTTATTGATTCAAGAATATTTCAAACAGGATTTGTTTGGTTGAGAGTAATGTTGGATATTATTGAATAAATTTTCGGACAGTTTAAATAAGAAGCGGAAACGAATTATTTGTTGTTTGAACAAGTCTAAAGACAATGTGTATTAATGTAACGAGATTAATTGTTATTTACAAATACAATTTTATTTTTTGTTTATTACTTTTATTTGTTATTTATCGATCGTAGAGGGAATTTATTTTTACATAAATATAACGTTTCAATCAGAAAAATTAAAACTTGTAACTTTTATTTGGAATTATGTATTTTTTTGGCATCATTTGATAATGCTTCTCAAGATGAATTCTCATTAACCTTTCATGTATATTACCGACTTTAATTAATTTTTGAGATATTGTGTGATAAATTCACTGATTTTTCCGGGAAAACATTTCTCAAGTAGGTCAAAAGCGTGGCTGGGTGGTCTTGTTCGCGTCTAAAGTTCCACGTATCAAATATTGCATCTTGTGAAATAAGTACTATCGAATCATGAGAAGAACAATATATAGTTCCATTTGAATTTTATCTTGAACTTTACGTTGAATTTGAACTTTACCTTCATATCTCGGGGAATAATGATGTAAATAAGTTAGTCTTTGTTAAAAATGTGCCCTAATTGTACCATGCAATCGCCATGTAACAAATTTTTGGTATCTGCAATACGTCAGGCAATAAAGGGCTGTCCATACTTACCGCGGATAAACCATGTATTAAAAAGGTATTTTTGGTATATGTAGAAATAATTAAATTTGATATATGTGTATAAACCAATATATTCCATGTATATATTAAAAAGATAATATATAATAATATATATACTACTGTCTTACATTATGCGCATGTATATACATGTATATACATATGTATAATGTATACAGTAGTACATATATATACTACTACCATACGTAATATACTAGTGGAAATCCTAACACTATGTACTTATACTATAAATTAATATTAATACATATTAATAGACATGAATACCGATACTAATACTATACGATATTAAACATCATCCTAATAATTTTACTTTTGACAAATAAATAATTAGTTTCGAGGTCAGGGATTTCCATCTTGCACTCAGCGCAGGCGTTCCTGCTTAGTTACTTTTCAAAGATTCAATGTTTGTCCAGGCAAGCCACTGACGAAACGTTTCAATAAAAGCCTAATAATATGCATATAGTAAATGACATTAATATTCGGCAATGTATTATGGCAGATATTATATTACTGTATCTACAGATACAATTTTGGTGGGTCAAATTGAGATTATATTACTGTATCTACAGATACTTGTCCTACCAAAGTTGTCCTCTTGGAACATCATTGTAATTCCGAATAATAAAGAAAATTATTACTTGCGGAAGTTGTAAGGTATAACGAATGAAGAATTTACCATTCGATTTATATAACAAACGAAATTGTAACATATACTAGGCAGTACCGCTACTCACCGATGAATCAAGAGAAGAGACATCATTAATTTGAAGCTCTGTTATTCCAAGAAATAATTAGACCGTCCATTTCATCGTATAACTTCACTTTGAAAATATCGGATGCCGATGACACTGAACATTGGCGCATGATAATTAATTTCTGTACACTGAACGAAAAAACAAAGCGACAAGTATCCACTATCACAAATTACCGAAACTCTGGACCAATTAAGTGGTGTAAAGTATTTCTCAATCTTTGAGCTCGCAAATGAATTTCAACGTTACATATATCAAGTATTAATTCAATGAAATATAAATTCAAAATTATTTGAATGATATAATAGTCTACTCTTCGTCTCTACAGAAAGTCAAAATTTAAAGATTGTTGGATCACCTGAAAAATCACGGATTTACTTTCCCCACCAATATAAGTGAATTTCTGCGTAAAGAAGTTACATACTTGAGGCATAATTTCTGCCGACAGTGTCAAACCAGGTCCATGGAAACTCCATGCAGTAGAAAATTTTCTTACTCCAAAGTCAGAATCCAACAATCCAGAATCCAAGGACATCTAACAATTCTTAGGATTGACAAGTCACATATTATCGTCGTTATCAGAGACTATTTCGTTAACGTAAAATCGTTGATTCAGCTGCTAGAAATAGAAATCCGTTTGAAATGGACTGCTGAACAATATAAGCACTTTGAAAATCTGCAAGACGAAGCCTGCATAAAATTAATACTACTTTATCCAGATTTCAATCATCCATTATCATTATCGACGCTTTAGATCATACAAATATTGAGTGCAGTACTGAGCTAAGATGAAATTGGTTCCGATTTATCGGTTCCATATGGTTCTCACAATTTATACCCAGTCGGAAAGAATTATTCAACAACTGAAAAGGAATGCCTGGCTATGATATGTGCTACGCAATATTTCCGACATTATGTGTTCGTAAGTTTGCACTCATTACTCATTATCGACCCTTAGTTTTGCTATATTCAGTCAAAGATCCCATTTCCATTAAATGGAAATTAATGTTGCTGGAGTACAAATGCAATATCGTACTCAAACCTGGGAAACGAAACCAGGACGGAATCGTGCTGTCTCGTAATTCAGTGGCCTTCCTTTAATCGTTCTTCACTTATCCAAGATAAAGCGGTTATCGTGTTTAAGGAATAGAACGAAATCCAGGAAGGTTTACATAGAGCGTACCTTCTAGCAATTCGAATAAAGAACCAATTACAGCGCCACGTCCATCCGTAAAAAGAGGAAAAGTTCACCAGGAAGCAACCAACAGAACAACGAAGAATGTTGGTGCACCGTTCCTCAAATCCACATGGAAGGCGATATAAACTCATACGATACATTTACTCTAATAAAACATGCCACACTAACCAACAATCATCTCACGCTAAGTCTGAACAATAAATAAAATACTAATAATTAACAAAGGAATTTAATAACGTTGGTCCAAGGAGAAACCGAAGAACCTACTTCACTTGAAAATCCCAACACATTGAGTGAAATAGAGAAATCACGCGATCAAAGCCTGCAATCTTGTCTATCTCTTCAGTCTATATAGAATATAAGAATATAGACTCCACAAATTCTGGAAAGCAGTTGAACACAGTTGAGAAGTATTATTCCCGATTATTGGGAATCTGATACAGATAAATCACTTTCTTAAGATTCTCAACCCGAGGAAGAAGAAGACAACCACGAACCCTGTAAAATAAACATAACGGGAGAAATATTTATCGCTATAAAGGAAAAGTGCGATACATTTAATAAGTCCGCAAATTGCTACTTAAAAGATGCCAGGGAAAGAATTCTTGCTGATGTCGGTTACTTGGAAAAAAGTCACCTGCTAAGGAGAATTCGCAGGAAGAACAAATAATCATCACTACCATTCAGCCGTTCAGAATTTGTTCCATGAATCTAAAATAAATTTGTCATAAAATATATCTTTGAAGAACTGAAAGACGAAAATATCGTCACAGTACTGCGAAACTTGATAACTATACTTGATAACTATACAAAAGCCGTTATATTGTCATTGGAAAAGAAACAGAATCAACCCATCATTCAGAAATATCAAACTCTCATCTGAAAAATATTCAAAAATACCAACGTCGAAATTACTTCATATACGGAAACAAGTATAGCACCTGCGGAGGATATTGGAAAAGAGTTCATAGAAGAAACACATAGCAGTATACAAACGAATGACCAAAACCTACAGACATTTCAGAGTAAGATATTCATGGCGAGGAATTAAAAACGATATACAAGAGTAATGCAAAAGCTGCGAGAAACTTTACAACTTACTAAAATTGGTAAGAGCGAAAATTCCACAACTGATGTTTATTACAGACAATTTATAGTGGAACCTGCCACATACCGACAATACAAGACAACTTAACCAAAAACTGCATAGCTGTCGCGAGAGCGAATATCGGAGCCACAACAATAGACGATTTTAATTTCCATCTTCGGAACATCACGCGCAATCCTCTCAGACAAAGGAACAAACTTTTCAGTTCAATTCAGAATCAGTCTTTTATTCGATTCAGTAACGGTTATATTTTATGGGAAGTCAAATGTTTTATTACGGTGAAGTTTTGAACGGTACAAAATCAAAACTGGTAATGGCGGTAACATAGCACGGTTCCACGGCGGCAACTGGAATATAATAAATTTTGACATCGATCGAGCGGAAAGGGCGCGTGCATCTCGCAACTGACGCATACCAACGCAGAATATTATTCCACGTGAGAATCGCAGAACCGTGTATCCAAATTATGGACAATTTCACGGAATTCACTTTTATGAGTTCGACGTGATGCGGCGAAAATCCAATGACGAAACGTTACCATTGATTGAAACAAACTTTACATAATACGCCGGTATTAGTTTCTAGTGCGTTTTGATTAAATGTATTGCACCCATAAAAATAGACACAACAATACGACACAAATAATAGTAAATTTCAGATTAAATTTAGAAAGTAGTATTTGTAAGATCGTTACTATTTCGCACTTTTCCATGTATGGAATTGACCGATATGTCTTTTAGGGAATTCGTATCATTGTTTTATATTATTATTATGTACATAACGTGTTACTATGTTTACCCTTTTACTATTAGTTTACTATTATCCTATTAGATTGCGTTAGAACAAGAGGACGGTAAGCAGAATCGTGGTAATTTGTCGAATAATCAATAAAGAACTAATTATAATATTATTTTTGAAAATAGATCTGAATTAATGTCAAGTCTCATGGATATTTTTCATCGAGACATGAATATTTGAAACACGTGCATTCTCGTTTCTCACACAGTCTAACAGGACGAAAGAAGGAAATTAGTGTATGAATGCGCGGTTCACTCACGATCGATGCAGGTAGAAAGTACTTACGAGGGAGAGTGTAAGGCGAGCGGAGAATGGTGGATAAGAATGGGAAACGGATCAGCCAAATGACTGGCAGTCAGAATAATAATAGTCCTGGTGTGTAATTGTAAGTGTGCCGCGTTTTCATGTCGTAAACAATGCACGTAGTAAAAGGGTAAATAGAGAAACGACCTTGTAAATGATTCTTTGTCGATTACACGTTTGTCACGTTTGTTTACCAGCTAGACTATAGTAAGTGCTATTTTAGTAGAATGCAAGAAAATTGTGGGTGTCACGTTTAACCGCAGTTTCATACAAAAATCTGAACTTTAGAGCGAGAACGTTGTTGTGGAAGTAATGATAAGTAAAGTGCAGATGTTTGTATAAATTCATATTTTTATAAATTGAAAAAATGAAATCTGAGTAGACGATTGTTTTGCTATAAATGTTATAACGAGTACTATGCCGTGTATGTTTCATATTTCGTTCGATCTAATACTTCATATATAAAACCTATAGTACTCATTGCTACATATATATCTATTTAATTAATAGTTATTATTAATATTTGTAATAAAACAATTATCTATACAGGAAGCATAAAAGTTTCAGTAACGATATAGTACATGACATTAGCATTATGTTAGGCATTATTTTACATTAGTTTTGGATTCCCGTTTTCTCGCTTGCATGAAGGAAAAGGATTAGACTCTTGCTTCGTTGGAATTGAAACTTAAATAACTCAGTTTAATATTCCTTTGAAATTACTTAACTTGTGACTTAGAGAGTACACATAGATACCCCCCGACCATTACATTAAACAATTGTACGTCCCTGTTTATAAAATATGTACGTTGTCATTTACTATATAACATTTTGTTCAATCTTAATATCCAGCTCAGCGATCTCACACCCACAATGATATACCTTTGCCACTCGAGGTATACCGATTACTTGAACGTTATCAGTTTGCTACTAATATTCCCTGCTTTCTGTTCGTTAGCCATAAGCGCGCGTCAATTTGTTCACGCGCCTTGGTCTTTCCTGTAGCTCCCGGCTATACGTCGCATTGATTCGTTTTCGCTTCTATTTCCTCAGCAGTCAGTGTAATTAACAACATTGGATTTGTCAAGATGGTTACGGTTATTGGCGATTTTAAAGTAAGATTTCCTCAAGTCCCCGATCAAGGGAACTTGGATGAAGGTGGTCTTATTTGCGCCTTTTGACGTTATATGAGATTTTCTTATTTCACAAGATCTTTACTAAGCAAATCCTTAAGACACGACCTTAAGATTAATCTTCAGTCGCAGTTATGAAATCAAAAGACATCTGAAGACTGTTCTTGAGACGATCTCAAGTATAAGACTGGACTATGAATATCATCCATAGATTTATATGAAGCAGGTCATATGGGATGCAATTTTGAGCGTGAAAAACCTATCGTTGTATAGGACATAGTAGCAAAGTTCCTTTTGTCAAATATAATATGTGGAAGACAAAGATATTGTAAAAACAAAAGTACCTTTTCGTGTCTTTCGCGTAATTGTTATAGTTAAAGTATCTTCAACTAATTACTTTTTGACATAAATAGGTTAATATCTTTTTGTAGGGGACGTTGGTACGAATCAATTACTTTATTTAAATCTATATGATTCAATAAAAAAAACGTATTTTGTCATCATATGATTTGCACATGGCCATATACAGAGAAAATTATTATACCAGATTATGTTTCCTTTGAAACTATTCATTTCTTGCCTTAAACATTTTTTCATACAGTGGGTAGTGTTTCAGTAATTTGCATATATTTCTTGAAATCAAACACCCTATATATATTTTAATGTTGGAAGTATAGCTAGAAAGAAAAATATCTGTTCCTTATACTTTTTATTTCGTATTTTCCATTTATTTCTTATTTTCTATCAAATATTATTATATATATATATGTTGGGTTCTTATTATGATTAGCGTTAGCGTCGTGTAACGAATCTTTGCCTGGGTTGTTCATCGTTGTTGTACAATCGAGATAGGGTTTATTATCACAGACATAGATAGTACAAGATTGACAAGTGGCTGCGGTAACTAGACGCTAATGACAATGACCTTAGGTTCGATATGACGAATCCACGGTCCACGAGCTAACTCTTTGTTAAACTGAGAATATATTTTGAAGCACAAAGTAACGTTCGCTGTGACGCTCGGTATATACTGCACGTAAAGACGATGTGTAATTCTCCAAGGAGATCGCAAAAATAAAAGACCGATGAAAACTTTCCTCTCCTTACGATCGCGTTCATTTTGTTGAATATTGGCCGGGGATACCAACAAAATTGCAGCCGCCGTTGCTAAGCTGACCCGCGTAGCTGCGACATTGCTCCTGCTCGAGGTTTGATTGTCAACACAACGTGTGTCTCATAATACTGGCACTTCTCTGTTAGGTGGAACGTTCATCCCGTGACCGTGGCTACGCTCGGCGAACGGTTGTCGCCTCGAGCCTAAGCTCATTGTCTCAAGTTTCGAATGACTGTGTCTGGATTATTTCGTAAATGCTACAGTATTGAGGTTTTCCAAGTAATTCCAATGGAGGGCCCCGTTGTCTTTTCATCTCCGACACGGCCATCCCGACTGTCACACGTCCTCGGGTGTATTTAGAATATTGGGTTTTCCCAATGTTGGACTCGATATAACTGATGTTGTTTACAATTTAGTTAAGTGTCAAAATAGGTCAAGGGTCCAGTTTGACAGCAAAAATTCTGATCGGACGTTTGATAAAGGAAGAGTTAAAAGAGAGCGGAAATCAGTTACGTTATGATTAGTATTCGAAGTACTAGTTGCATTTTGTGAATTATCAGTCCGACCGTAATGACATGATGGACCATTCTCGATCTCGTACTTGGACGACTCTCACTTCTCTGGATCGTTTTACCACACTGAGCGTTTGTGAAAACACTATGTTAGATGTTATGACTATAGTGCTAACGATACCTGGATTGAATTCGGTAACTTTGTGATGATCTCGCATTTAATTTCTTTGGACCACATGACCACCCGTAAGCGTATGTGAACCATTATGCTCGATCCTACACCTGATTACCACGCTAGACATATGTGAAAGCATTGAACTTCGTCGTATCGCCACACTGGACGTGTCGTGGGAACGCTGAGTGCCACCGCAGTGATACCGCAGAGGGCGTTGGCCACAGCTGTCACCTTCGGGGCGAGGTTCTCAAAGTGGGGCTGGAAGGACCATTGGTCATCAATGGTTAGGCCCAAGTACTTCAACCGATTCCCCACAGTACGCTCTACCTGTCCATTCGCTCTACTAGCATCGGTTGCTATTAGGTGTAGTTTAATTTGTTTATCCTGACAAAAATCTTGAAATTCTTTGCTCGGTAAAACATCGCCCTTGATTCGCTATTATCCAGGAGGGACTGCCGATTAGAAATATGGCGGACTTAAGTGCCTTAACGGTGCTAAGTGAGTCTATCTTACGATTGTGGTGTAGGTATACGAACTTGGTAAAGGTATCGATCAGGACAATGACGTATTCTTTCGAGTCGTTCTTGCCGCTCAGCTTTCCCGTTATGTCTACGTGAATGGCATGCCAAGGTATGCTGGTCTTAGGTATGGGATGTGATTCAACTTGCACTTTGCCTGAATTCGCCTTAGAAATCTGACAAGCATGACAGTTCTCTACGAATTTGCGAACATATTTCGCCATCCCTTCGAACCAGTAATACTCGTACAGTTTCTCGAGCGTTTTATCCCAACCTAAGTGCATAATTGACTGGTGTATGTGGTTAATGACGGACCACCTAAACCCTCTTGGTACGATGGGCAGGCAGAGGGTTCTGCCTCTCCTTTGTATTTTACGGTAAAGGGTACCGGATCGTAGCTCATATGTACTCGCAATATCTTCCGCGAGCTCGTCGTTTTGCAGTTTGTTGGCGACTTCAGAGATTTGGGGGTCGCGACGTTGTTCCGCTAGTAGCCAATCTTCCGAGATTACGGCCAGATTAATTTTCTTTTCTTCGATCTTGTTGGTGGGGGCGCGGTTGGTGTCTACAGGATTACGCGAGAAGAAACCTACGTGGGCCATTCGTTTGCCTTCTCGGTACATAATGTCGAAAGTGAAAGTTTGCAAGTAAGCCCACCACCTATGAACCCTGTCACTCAGACTTACTTTATTACGGGCTGCTTTTAACGAATTACAATCAGTGACAACGAGAAATTCCCGTCCGTGCAGATAGTGGCGAAAATGTTTAACGGCGTTTACAACTGCCAGCGTCTCTAGTTCATATGAATGATACCTGGATTCCGCGGGGCTCGTTCTCTTACTGTAATATTCTATTACTCGGTTTCTGCCGTCGATTTTGTGCATTAAAATAGCACCGTATTCGTCCGAACTAGCGTCAGTATGTAATTCTATCGGGTAATTCGGGTCAAATATCATTAACACCGGCTCGTTGGTCAGGATGGAAATTATTTTGTGCCTTATGGTTTCGTGTCTATCTGTCCAAGTTAGGTTTTTAATACCGGAGGTAAGTGCGTACAACGGTTTCATTACCTGTAAAAATTTAGGGACGAATTTTCGAAAATAGGAGGCTAAACCTATGAACTGCCTAAGTTGAGCGACGGTCGTTGGCGCAGGTAAAGAACTCAAGGCTCGTATTTTACCCGGGTTTGGGCGAACTTCTCCTTTAGGAATTACGTACCCGAGATAAAGTGCCGACGTCTTAAGAAAGGAACATTTCGAAAAATTGAAGGAGAACCCGGCGTTTACGAGGGTACTTAGTACGATGTGCAGTCTCTCTAGAGCTTGGTCTACCGATTCAGCGATAATTAGAACGTCATCCAGGTAGACAACGACGTACGAATGGGCGAGGCCGCCCAAGGCATTGAGAATAGCTCTCTGGAAAACGGACGGTGCGTTTTTCAATCCAAACGGCATCGTTATGTACTCGTATTGCCCGTCAGGGGTGACAAACGCTGTATATTCCGTAGAATCGGTATGAATGGGGATTTGATGATACCCGCTGGCCATGTCCAAGCTAATGAAGTATCTCGCCTTTTGCAACCTCGCGATTTGGTCCGCAATAAGAGGTAAGGGATGTCGATCCGCGACCGTATTTTTATTTAGCTCTCGAAAGTCTACGCACAACCTATCCGAGTCGTCCTTCTTTACGAGTAACATAGGGCTCGCGAACGGTGAGTTACTAGGCCTTATGATTTCTGCCTCAATTAATTCGTTTATTCGCTCACGTACTATGCTTCGCTCTGCCTCGCTAAGTCTATAGGGGTTTCTTTGTACGGTGATGTTAGGATCGATCAAACGTATTTTCAGCTGTCCCGTAGTTACGCGTGTACGCGGGAAACCCGTAATAAACGAAGTCTTAAACTCTTTGAGAATGGAAATCAATCGGTCTTTATCTTCACCGAGCACCTCGGTGTCGACTCCGTTAATATCGATTTTATTTTCGGCGGTTATATTACAAACATTGACAGCTTTTGCCCTGCAAATAGCGAGGCTATTTTGGGTAATGTTTACGTCAAAACCTTGGATTAGAATTTCGCAGCCTATCATGATGTCGTAATTTAGATAGCTGTCAGCAAGAATATGGAAAATTATATCCAACGCAAAATCATTAATACGTACTATGGACGCAATTTGAGACGTACAAATAATACGGTGATTTTCTATCCCTCGCATTACTACTACGTCGGTCGTTCTTTTGCCGGAAAATTTCGAGGCTATGGACTCTCTGATTAGCGAACATTCGGCTCCAGAATCGAAATAAAACGAGAACGACTCACCCAGATGTCTTAATTTACCAGTTGGAGACTCCACCACGCAGGAGTTGACTTGACGTTCGTTATCAGAGTCGCGATTTGTTTTCCGCAGTAACTGGCAGTTGGGTGCGATGTGGCCCTCCTCGAGACGCTTGAGGCAGGACACCTTGGACGATACATCTGGTTGACTTCTCTCCGAACGTCGTGTATTCTCCTGTCCTGGACCTTCCATCCAATTACATTTCCATACAATCTAATTACATATCCAGAAGTCGATTTCCTATCTAAATGATCTCCTGCCCAATCAGCGTCTACATAACAATCTATCGTTTCACACCTCTCCGTAGTGGAACGTTGAAAGTTGCTGCAGGGCTTCGTAGTAGCAAAGATTCGCAGTGGTCCGCTGATCCTTCGATCTTCAATGATGCGCGTACGCCGAAATCGTGATTTCGTTTACACTGAATGGATCCTGGTAAGATCGCCAAAATTAGTGTAAAAATTCAACAATTGAAAAAAAAAAAAAAAAAATAAAAAAACTTGTCGATTTCGGAACAGGAGAACGAGTTCTTTATTTACACTCGATTTACAATAAAATAGTATTTGCGGTTCGCGAAGATAAACTTTTTAATATTCAAGCTAATACGGATTTATTAAGACTGACGTTATTCAGATGTTAAGAGACTGTATTCGTTAGCTGATTGATTTTTATTTGGATATTTGGTCTAAGTTATTCTGATATTCTGGCATCTTACTGGATATACTGATATGTCATGTAAGAATTCTAGGTGTTCTAATGTTGTCGAACAAATAATCTATTGTTGTATCATTATCATAGAGAATCGTCTTGAGTTTATATTCAAATGTTATGTTGACTTTGGATTGCCCTATCTTCATTATACTATCGTTGAATATTAAATTACATTGTTCATCAAGTGACTGAATTATGGAAGGTCTTCCTATTTTAATTTTGTTTCTAAGTATTATAACAAAGTACATGTATTTCAATTTTTTCTTTTGGTAAGCTATATATTGGTTTTCAGCTGTTAATGGAATGAATGTTATATTTTCGATTTTATAAACGGCAAATTTACAAATATTTATTTTTTTTTTTTTAATTGATTATTTCTGACGCACAGTCGTGGATAGATTCCTTGTCATGTATCACTTGAGTTTGTTTGTACATTGTAATTCCTATTTTTATGTTACAATTTTTATCGAGGTACTCATTATCAACATTCATGTATGTATATTGTTGTGTCAAAAATATTGTATGTTCAACTACTGGTGCCAGAAATGCTTGGCCTCTTTTGCTTGGTATGGGGTATACTCGCATTATATCCCATACCAAATCCGTTAAAAAGGGTACAGTCATTTTGAAGAAAACTTCGGTCTTGATAGTGAATACCGTCAATTTTGATATGTCTAGTATAAATTGATAATTTCCATATTTCGATTCTAATGCTGTATTGTAAAGTTGGTGTCTTAGTGCTTTCTTGTAATTATCAATGAATATTACATGATCGATAATTTGAGGACTAAGAATTTCTGCGTTTCCCATATTTATAACACTGAATATTGTATGGAATTGAAAATGAAGATCATAAATTGCACTTTCAGCTTGAATTATCAAATCTGTTATTAGTCTCTCTCTAGTGGTATTGACCATATATTCGTCAAATTTTATTCTTACTTTATCGATTAGTTTAATAGTGTTGGATTTTATAATTTTGCGTATGAGTGCAGTTTGGTTTGCTACTATAGTCTTTACTTCATTTCCTTCTTGAAAGAGTTTATCAATATTGTTAGGAAGATGATACAGTTACACTGTACATGTGAATGTGTGTGTAAGCGTCAGAGCGCGTCCAGGCCTGAGTTGAGACAAAGGACGATTGGCAGTCGTTAAGAAGCATCTGGAAAAGTCGGTTGACAACAAGCCAGCGTGTGAGTAGGTCAGTGCGTAGCATCATGCCCTGAGAAACCCCGATGTATCTGATGTTCACCTATAGTCGGGTGGCGGCTGGTCGGCGATGTGGCGCCCGTCTGATCGCTGATCCGGTGCGGAGAACTTCGGAGAAGTTGGTGGGCCCATATCTGTCAAGACCACTTACCTCACCTTCACGTGGGGCTCCCCGTCACCCTGCATCGGTCCCGACCGGGGTAGGGTGCGAAAGAGTGAGTGGCAAAGCAAACGAGGGCATGGCTCGTTAACCATGCACCCGAAGAAAAAAAATATGGACATGGAGGAGAACAAAAAGATTGAGGTTTACGGTGCAGGGGAGGGATACCCCAGTACCGGCGTAAGAGTGGGTGGTCAAGCGGGCCCCACTGCGTCGTTAGCTAGCGACCGTGGCCGTGTGGGGGTGGGCCACCGGGCCCCCATACGCGTAAACGCGTCCGGTGAAGAAACAGAAGACGTCGCGATGGAGGAGACCCGCGAGGGTGGGCCTCCAATAAGGACGAAAACGAACATCGAAGCAGCAAAAAACCGCGGAAGAAGCGGGGCGAGAAAAGCGGAGAGGACGGGACCCGAGGACAGGAATAGAAGCAACAGCCGGGGAGGGAAGCCGACACCGACGTCGTCGCACGCCCCGCTCGCGGTCCCGTCAACCCCGCTTCCAACCGCAGCGGAGCACAGCGACGACGTGTTCCAAATCTTCAAAATCCCCAAGAAGGTGAGGGACAAAGAGACAGCGCAAGACGGGCACAGGTCCATAGACAGCTCGAGAGAGTCGTCTTTGATGAGACAGGAGTCGATCTCGGAAGGCAGATCGGAGGACGAGGAGTCAATGGCCTCGGTCACCTCGAGGGGCAAAAAGAGGAAGATAACAAAAGTGACTCCAGAGGTGTCGGACCGATTGAGGAACGTCATCCAAGAGTCCTCACCGAGAGACGTGGACGTCGAAGTACGGCGACATCAGGCCGAGGTCCTGAGGGTGGCGGCGACGTCCTCCAACCTCAAGGGGACGTACGTCAAAACCCTCAAGGAGGCAGTCGAGTACACCGTCGCGGCATGGTCCCATCAAACAACCACCTCCCGGGTGCCAGACTTCCTGGAAGAAAGGAAGAAGAGGGAGGCATTGGAAAGAGAGGTGGAAGGCCTAAAGAGGGGGAACGAGGAACTGGAAAGAAGAATAAACAGGTTCCTGAAAGGAACGGCCGGGACAGCGGCGCCGTCTCCGACGGAGGCGCAGGCTCCCCGGAGCAGCGGGAGGGCCAAGGACGACGTCAGGTCGGAGATAGAGACGCTGAAGAAGTCGATAAGCAGCCTCGGCCCATCCCTGTTGGGGACCCTGAGGGAAGAGCTCAGGGAAGCCCTCAGGGAAACGGGCCTGCCGAGACAAACGACAGGAGGGAGCATCAGCGGCAACAAAGATCGGACGACGATGCAGCAGACGGCGTGCCCGAAGCCTCCCCAACAACCCCCGCAACCCTCCCAACCCTCTCAACGGCGAGCGGGACAGGGACAGGAGACGGACGGGGAATGGAGGACCGTGGTCTCGCGGAAGGCGAGACAGAAGGTGAAAAGGAAGGCCAGGGAACAGAGGAGGAAAGAAGCGGGCTACGGTGCCCCCCTCCCCATCGCGCCCCAAACAAACAGGGCGGGATCGGTGGTGGGACCAGCCGGGCAACCGCCAAGGACGACCCCCGCCACATTAGGTGGAGGGGAAAGGAGGAAACAAAGAAACGGAGAGAAGGCAGGAGCCCAACCGGCGAAGCGGACGTACGCGACGGTGGCGGGCAGGGCAGGATCGGCGGTCGTGCGGCCAGCACTCCCCCCCCCCCAACGTCATCGGCGGTAACGCTCACGCTGAGGGACGGGGCTCCGAAAACGTACGAGGAGATCCTGGCGGAGGCGAGACGGGACAAGACCCTCCAGAAGTGCGGACTGGAGTACGTCCAAACGAGAAAGGCGGCGACCGGGGCCATGGTGATCAATATCCTGGACGACGCCGGCATGAGCAAGGCCACGCAGTTGGCGTCGCGATTAGCGGGGGTATTAGACCCCTCCACCGTCAGAGTATCAGTCCCGGTACCGACGGCCGAGATCAAACTGGTGGGGGTCGACATATCCCTGAACGAAGAGGAACTGCTGGAAGAGCTGTCCAGGGCGGCGGACTGCCAGCCCCGCGACGTCAAAGCGTGGAACGCGGGAACATCCAGAAGCGGCATGGGGATATTTTACGCCAAGTGTCCCGTGGCCGGAGCCCGTAAACTGGCTCAAGCGGGGAAGGTCACACTGGGGTGGACCAGGGCAAAGGTGATCGCACTCCCCAGGAGACCGCTCCAGTGTTACCGATGCTTGGAGGTGGGCCACATGGCGGCGATATGCGTCTCTCCGGTGAGAAGAACCCACCTGTGCTTCCGGTGCGGAGAAGAGGGGCACAGGGCGAGGAATTGCACGGCCGCATCGCCGAGATGCTCCATCTGCGAGGCAAAAGGAGCCCCGTCCAAACACAGGATGGGAAGCGCGGCGTGCAAACCACCGGAGGTAGGACCATCGGGAAGGAGAAGGGCGCGGAGATCGGCGATGGCCAAGGCAGCAGAGGCCACGGCGACAACCACGATCAAGGGCGTCACCGGAGCCGCGGAGCAGGCCAGCCTGTCGGGCAACCCACCAGTCGGAGGGAAGGATAGCACCATCGGAGTGAGTGGCCCGGGGGAGGCCATGGAGGTGACCGAGTAAATTCCGGGTCCTCCAGTGTAACTTGGGCAGAGCCGGAAGGGCTCAGGACCTGCTCCACCAGTCCATCCGGGAAAGCAAGACCGACGTGGCGGTGGTGGCGGAGCCGTACAACATCCCCGCATCCCCCCAATGGGCGGGAGATCTAAGCGGATGGGTCGCCATCACCTGACCGTGTACCTCGGGAGTCTCCGGGCGAATCGCGGAAAGAGGCAGCGGGTTCGTGGCGGTCGAATGGACGGACCTCGTGGTGGTGGGGGTATACATCTCTCCCAACTGCGACATCCGGGCGTTCGAGGACCTACTGGACGAGATGGGAGAGTGCGTAAGGAGGCTTCTCCCCCGACAGGTGCTCGTACTGGGGGACTTCAACGCTCACTCCACGACGTGGGGCAACGGCAGAACCACCACGAGAGGCAGAGAACTGGCGGACTGGGCCGCGGGTCTCGGTCTCGTGCTGGTCAACAGAGGCTCGGAGTCCACATACGTGGGGCGGAGAGGAGCGTCGGTCATAGATCTGACGTGGGTGACGCAGAGGCTCCACCCCAGAATAAGGAACTGGCGGGTGGCCGTAGAGATGGAAACGCTAGCGGACCACCTCTACGTGCTAATGGACATCGAACCCGCCAAGAGAAGCACGAGCGACAACAACATCGAGGGAAGGACATCGAGCCACCCGGGGCTGCCCCCTCCTCGCCGATGGAAACTGAAGGAGAGGGACGGGGACATGCTTCGGGCAACGGCCATCGTAGCGGCTTGGTGCTGGGACGCGAAGAGGAACAAAAACCGAGGCAACGTGGACGGGGAGGCGCAGGAATTGGGAGAATGGATGAGGAGAGCCTGCGACGCCTCCATGCCGCGAACCAGCGCCAGGTCTAGGCGCGACAACAGCAGCGTCTACTGGTGGTCGCGGGAGATCGCGGACCTGCGAGACGACTGCCACAGAGCCCGCAGGCTGCTCGTCAGGGCGAGAAGAAGAGGGCAGAACCGCCACGAAGAGGAGATCCTCGAGAGGTACAGGGCCCATAGAGAAACCAGAATGGCCCTGCAAAGGGCCATAAAAGAAGCGAAAGAGGCGTCGTGGAAACGGCTGTTGGAATCCGTGGAATCCGATCCATAGGGAAGACCGTACAAGACGGTGCTGAAGAAACTCAGGCCGGCGGCTCGCCCGATAACCGAGAGCATGGATCGGGAACTACTAGTCCGGGTGATAGACTCGCTGTTCCCACGAACGGAAGAAGAAGGAGGCGAAGAGGAGGAAGACTCCCTGAGGCGCTGCGAGGATACGGAACAGGCCCCTCCTGAGGAGAGGGGATGCACTCTGAGCGGCGGCGGCGGACCGGCGATGGATCAACCCGGAGCGCACATAACGAAGGAGGAATTGGAAGCAGCCACCAAGAAGATGGCGGCTAAGGACGTGGCGCCGGGGCCGGACGGAATCCCTGGGCGGGTGTGGGCGGAGACCATGGATATCATGGCCCCCCGCCTGTTGCATCTGTAGGACTTTGGGCTGCTTCTGTCTCGATCCGGTCCTTTCGGAATGGTGATGAGGTTCCCCTCCTTCCAGATTCTCGGGAAGGTCCCCCAAGCTAGGCAGGCGTTCATCGTCCTCAAGATTTCTTGGTGGAGCACCCCCCAGGTGCGCTGGATGACTTCCACCTCGATCAGGTCCGTTCCCGGGCATTTCCCCCTCCTCAGTCTTTTGACCGCTCCTACGAGTTCCCCAATGTTGAACTCCGCGGCATTCTCAACGTTCGGAAGGGTGTCCATTTCCCTCCTGATCTCGGCTTGCTCCGCCGTGTCCGTGGTTTCGTGGTCTTCGGGCAGGAGGGCAGTCAGCATCGCCTCCGCGGTCGATCGCCAGTTGGAGGTTTCTCCGTGTGGCGTCCGCAGGGTGGATACCGTTTCTTCCCTCCTGATTCTTTCTGTGACGGTTTTGTATACGATGCCCCAGGGTTCTTTGTTACCTTCTTTGGTGACGAACTCCTGCCAGCTCCGGTTCTTGGCCTCGGTCACCGCTCTCTTGTACGACTTGGCGGCTTCCCGGTATCGCGCTTTCTCCAATTCCCTCTCTTCAGGGTCCCTGGTCGCCTGAAATCTTCTTCTCGCCCGGTAGGCGCGTCGCTTCGCCCTGGTGAGCTCCGGCGTCCACCATGGCACGGATTTATGGTGCCATTTCTTCCTCCGGATGGTTGCGTCGCAGGCTCTTCTCAGGGCTGCCTGCAGGCGCACCGCCATCTCTTCGACGTCCTCCTCGCGCTGTGGGACGAGTTCCTGGAGGAGTGTTCTCTCCTCCAGAAGGATCTTCTGGAACCCCTCCCAGTCGGCGGTCCTTGCGTTGTATCTCATTACCGGCTGGTGCGGCTGGGGGCTTTCCCTCTCGGGAGTTAGGCGCGTCTCCAGGATTCTATGATCGCTGGAGGTTCCGTCCTCGTGTACTCTCCAATCTTCCACGAGCGGTATGATCTCTGGACTCGCCAGGGTTATATCGATGTTCGATCGCCCCCTGGTGGTTTCAAACGTGTGAGCCTGTCCCGGTCTGTTTAGGATGTGGAGGCCGTATTGCGCAATGACGGCCTCCAAGGCTTCGCCCCTGTCGTCGGTGCTCCTGCTGTTCCACAACGGCGATTTGGCATTGGCATCCATTCCGATTAAAATCTTCTTCCCTCTGGTATGTCTCAGTACTTCCTCCAGCTGTCGAATGCCGACCTCGATGTTTTCGGTCGGCGGGAAGTACTGGCTGACGACGTAAATTTCCGTTTCACCGTCGCTTATCTGCACACACACGCAGTGGGTTGTGCATAGGCCTGCTATCTCCAACGCCGTCATGCATCTGCTGCCGATTCCCACCGCGGCCATCGGCGGGTCCTGCTTGGAGCCTCGAGAGGCGATCGCGAACCCCGCGAGCCCAGGTATCCTTCCGTCGAGGCTGTAGGGCTCCTGCATTAGCAGGATGACGTTTCCTTCAGCCTTTATTTGTGCTTTGATTTCATGGGGGACAATTTTCGATCTCTGCATGTTGTGTTGCAGGATCCTTATCCCCCATTGACTCCCGAATCCATTTCCAGTTTCGGTAGACATCCTATTCATAGGAGGTCTTCGAAACAAATTGCTCCAATGCCTTTTTATACGCCGGACAGTTTATGTTGGAGGCCGCATGGTCTCCCTTTTTCCCAGTCTTTTTGCAGTTGACACAGCTGGGGGGGTTGTTCTTGTTGGGGCATGCCTTGGTGCCATGGCCACTGTCGGCGCAGTGGGCGCAAATGTCGTAATTCACGCGGCAGTATTTGGCCACGTGCCCGTATCCTTGACATTTGTAGCATCTACTTACGGCTACGTAGTCTCTCACCTTGCATGAATTCCACGCGATGTATAATTTCCCCTTGAGGAGCTTGTCTCTAACGAGGGGTGGTACCTCGACCACCCAGTTCGTTTCGCTCTGATCCTTGCGGCCTGTTCTGAAACAGAACTTGATGGCCGCTATGTCCTCTTCGCCCAGTCTCTCGTGGTTCTGTCTGCGGAGGCAGGCCAGTATTTCCTCCTCCGAGTTGTCCCTCGGTACGTCGTAGATGATCAACCGCGGGTTCCTTCTCGTTGGCGTGCTGGCTTTTAGACCAGCCCCCTTTAATTTCGCGTTCTCCGTGAACGCCTTCAAATCTTCCGGCTTGGTCGTTTCTACGACCAGCCCGCTGCCGCCTATCTTCCTTATGGCCCTGACTTGCAGACCTCTCTTACGCGGGTTCACCACGGTGAACAGCGCATCGCACGTTTCCTCGCTAGTGCGAATGTCCCCGTCCTCCGTTTCCGGGCGGATGATGACCACGTTTCTCGGTGGTTTCACCGCTTTGGCCTCTATTTTGTTGCTGGTCATTTTGACCCGCTGTGCGTACGTGGGGTGTTTCTCGCCCGTCGGGTCTTTCTTAGCCAGCAAGCCCTGGCCCTTCAAAAGGTATACGAGGCCACGAGAGTCAGGGACGGGAATCGAGGCGAAGACCCTCTGGAGGTGAGGAAGGCGATCGAAGAGGAGACATGGGAGAGATGGCGGCTCCTACTGGAGAAGGAGGCGAGGAAGACGTCCCACCGCGCGGTAGACGCGGTCCTGCCCGTTTGGGACAGGTGGAAGGAAGCGCGGGGTGTTCCGCTGACCTACAGGCTGACCCAGGTGCTCACCGGGCACGGAGTGTTCGGGGAGTTCCTGAAGAAGATTCGGAAGGAGGTGACCAACATCTGTCACCACTGTGGGGAGGCGGAGGACACCGTCCAGCACACCCTGCAGCACTGCCCCGCGTGGGCCACGCAGAGACACATCCTGACGGTGAAGATCGGTGACGACCTGTCCCCGAGGAGAATCATCGAGGCGCTGCTACGGAGCCGGTCGGACTACGAGGCAGTCCGGGACTTCTGCGAGCAAATCATGCTCGCGAAGGAGCGGGCGGAGCGGCTCAGGGTCCGAGCCGGGCACCCGGCAAGAATACGACGCGAGAGAAGTGGACGCAACGGGGGGAGGCCGCCATCTCCCCCAACGGATCCGGCAAGAAGATGACGATGACCCCGGGGTTGGCTGCCCCGGGAGTCACAGCGAAGCATCCCCTCCGCTCTAGGAGGGAAGACGCTGGGAGGAGGGCTTACAGGAGATTTTCAACCGTGATACCCCTGGGTCCTCTTCCCTGTGCGTACGAGCAGCCACGTGGTGGTTTTAGTCGGTAAGAGTCCGACACTACCCGACTCCCATTGGGGGAAGGGTGTCCATGAGGATTTCCCCACGTTAAAAAAAAAAAAAAAAAAGTGAAGCATCGGTAGTGGATAACCACGGAACAGACATCTCAACAGTAGAATTAGGAAAAGCTACTAAGAAGATGGCAGCCAGGGATGTGGCTCCGGGTTCGGACGGAATTCCCGGGCGGGTCTGGGCCGAAACCATGAACATCACGGCCCCCCGCCTGCTACAACAGGTGCCTGAGGGAAGGAGTATGCCCTCGGGCATGGAAAGATGCCAGGCTGGTTCTTCTGGGGAAAGAAGGCCGACCAGCAGAATCGCCGTCAGCATATAGGCCAATATGTCTTCTGGACGAGGTAGGTAAGTTATTCGAAAGAATAATCGCTGCCCGTCTGGAGGCATACATGGAGTCCAGGGAGCCAGGCTGGCACGACAACCAGTTTGGAACAAGCAAGACCAGCTACGCGAAACGAGACAGCGTCACGACGAAAGCGTGCAAAGTTACATCATCAGGTTCCGCAGGGCACTTAATAAGCTACAATATAGTGCAACGAACGAATACCGTGACGAAATTACTAGACGAGCTATGAATGACAGAATTTTAAGAGACTCCGTAACCGATTTTATTCGAGGCCTGAAAACCGAAATAGGACAATTACTACTCGCCAATCCACCATACAATATTCTTGAAGCAGAAAAAAAGCCACCGACATCGAGCGATTCTTCAGGGAAGATCGAAACCGACGACCAAAACCAATGGAACGATTACGACTCCCCGAGCAGAGACGACTAACGACCAATAATCCCAACACAATCATTAGAAAACTAACTCCAACGCCTAATCCAATGCCAAGAAACTTCCCGCGAACTGAACAAATATCACTTGCCCAAAGGAGTCAATTAAAATGCTTCAAATGCAATAAGATCGGACATGTCTCTAGTCAATGTAGAAATTTTCAAACACCCAGTCAATTTCCGAGACCACCGGCAGTCCACAATCTCGAGACACACAAGGAAGAAACAGAGGAACCAATAGACCAGACTTACGAATTAACGCCACAACAGGAATACTACCCACAGTACTTTTACGATCCGACGGACGACGATATAAATTCCTCGTTGACAGCGGAGCAGGAATTAATATACTCAAGCGAAGATGCGTATTACGACCAAGAATAATAAAAGCAGGAAAATTCTCGATGGGACACTCTAAATTTAAAACTAACGAACACGCCTTGGTAAAACTATTTGACAAAACTCTAGAATTCTTTGTAGTAGAAGACAACTTTCCAATTATAGAAGACGGTATACTCGGTTTACCAGCCCTATCTAAATTCAAATTTGAACTCTCGAATCAACAATTGAAACTTGACAATAATATTCTTTTATTGCAACAGGAAAACGACGTACCTCCAAAACAAGCAGTGTCAAAAGCAGTCTACCTGGAAGGGAAACCGAGAACGATATACTTAATCAATGGCGGTGAGTGCCCAGCCAAAATAACCAATTTTATCGAAAATTCAAACACGTACGATCAAGTCACCACATTCAAAGATTTAGTCAGACTTTCGCATATAGAGAAAACTCTTCGTGAACCAATCGAAAAGATATTGCTGTTTTACCTCGACGTATTCAATTTAGAGACCGACTTGTTACCATGCACTAACCTTGCCAAACACACAATAACGTTAAAAGAAAATAAAATCATCAACACAAAATCTTACCAACCGCCTGAATGTCACAAAGAAGAAATCAAACGACAAATTGACGAAATGCTACAAAAGAACATCATAGAACCATCCGATTCTCCTTACAATTCACCAGTCTGGGTAGTACCAAAAAAGGCAGACGCCTCAGGGAAAGAGAAATGGCGAATTGTAATAGACTTTAGAAAAATAAACGAGCTAACTGACCAAGACGCATATCCATTACCTGACATAGACGACATACTATCCCAACTAGGCAACGCAAAATTCTTCTCAGCCCTCGATTTATCCTCCGGATTCCATCAAATCCCAATGAACACAGACTCCAAGAAATACACAGCATTCTCCACACCACAAGGACACTATCATTACAATAGAATGCCATTCGGTTTAAAGAATGCACCTGCAACATTTCAACGCATGATGGATACCGCGCTAAGAGGACTCATAAATAAACATTGCTTCGTATATTTAGACGACATTATAATATTCGGACAGTCTATTGAAGAGCACAATAGTAACCTCGCGATAGTATTGCAACGCTTACGCGAACTAGGACTCAAAATACAGCCTGACAAATGCGAATTTCTTAAACCAGAATTAGAATATCTCGGACATATAGTAACCGCCGAAAGTGTAAAGCCAAATCCCAAAAAATTAGAAGCTGTTAGCAATTTCAAACAGCCACGTAATCCCACAGACATCAAATCTTTCCTAGGATTAGCAGGTTATTACCGCAAGTTCACCAGAAACTTTTCCAAAATCGCGAAACCATTGACTGAACTTACAAACAAGGACACACCATTTCATTGGACAAATAAAACCGAGGAAGCATTCCAGACGTTAAAAGACAAACTCTGTTCATCACCCGTACTAAAATTCCCAGACTTTGCAAAACAATTCACATTAACGACTGACGCCAGTAACGAAGGTATAGGTGCGATCTTATCACAGGACGGACATCCATGTTGTTATATCTCGCGAACTCTAAACCCACCGGAACGAAATTATTCCACTACAGAAAAAGAACTTTTAGCAATAGTATGGGCCGTGAAACGCTTCCGACAATATCTGTTAGGCCGGAAATTCCTCATCCGAACCGATCACCAAGCGCTAAAATGGCTACAGAACTGCAAAGACCCTTCATCACGGTTGATGAGATGGCGATTAAAGTTAGAAGAATATAATAAAGGAAAAGATAACACTGCAGCTGACGCACTATCTAGAATACATGTTTTGACCAGACAACGCGAAGATTCAAACATAGAACTCGATAAAAAGTATCACGATTGGGAAAAATCTACCGACGTGTTACCCAAAATCCTCAAAATGACTCCGAACCGTAAATCTTTCTACCAATTATCCAAAACAGAGTTAGGAAATTACGACAGAATCGAGTGGTTAACTAAATTAAACGAAATTATTCGTACAAACGAGAAGATAGGTATAGGCGACGACAGTTTCACAGAGACCGAGAAGAACGAGATCAAACGAATTTTATTATTCCTGAACGACACCGTAAAAGAATTAAATTTTGCATGGGAACCAATCCAAACATATAGTAACGAGGAAATAGACGAATTATTAAAAGAAAATCACGATTTAGTAGGACACCCCGGTATACAAAAGACATACGACCGTATTCGCGAACGGCACAGAGTACCAGATTTGATGAAACGCATACAACAACATATAGAATCATGTGACACCTGCCAAACGTCTAAAACTACACGTATCAGACCGCGCGAAGAACTTTGTATCACCGACACACCCTTCGAACCAAACGATAAAATTGCTATGGACTTACTAGGCCCACTGAAAGAAACGAAGAAAGGCAATCAGTACATTCTATCCATACATGACGAACTGACAAAATACTTAATACTCGTGCCACTAAAAACTCAGCAAACGGAAACAATTTGGAACGCACTCTTGAATCACTACATTTACATCTTTTCCGCTCCAAAAAAGATACTAACCGACCGCGGACAAAATTTTATATCTAGTTTGATGCAACAGTACGAAGACGCGTTCAAAATCAAACATATCAAAACGACATCCTTCCACCCACCAAGTAACGGATCGTTAGAGCGAACACACGCAGTAGTAACAGACATGTTAAAATCGATACAGCGAAATTCGGATGAGGAATGGGACGATCAACTTAACTTTGTATGCCTTGCATATAACACAATGATACACGACTCCATTGATTACACGCCGTTCGAACTCACATTCGGACACCAAGCCAATCTTCCCTCCACGATATCCAAGAATCCCCAACGCACATACGCAGACGAAGTCACGTTCCGCAAAAAAGAATGGGACTCTAGACTCCAACACGCTCGTGAAACGTTGATCAAAAGTAAACAGCGATATCAGCGCGATCAAAAACGTAAAATTATAAAACCTCAATCAGTTTTCAATGAAGAAGACTCCGTCTTAATACATAACGATCATAAAGGGCATAAGCTTGATGTGGAATGGTTAGGACCGTACACGATTGATAAAGTATGTACTCCATATACTGTTTGATTCAAAACAAAAAAATACACGGTAATCGTTTAAAACCTTACTTTCCAGGTCGACGCTCCTCTTTGCCGGAATAGTATCCGCGCAAATAAATATTACTCCATTAGAAAGAAATACTGTATTCGTAGAAAACATAGGAAAAGGATATTTGTACAGCGATACTGCCAATGTTATAGTAGGATTAGACACTAGCGACATATACGAGCAGATAAGTACAATAGAATCACATAAATTAACAATAGACTCACGTGCAACCAGCAAAGAATACGCTGAAGAGTTAGACGGATTACAAAATCGTATCAATAATCTAAAACAACTCGCGAAACACTTAAAAGCGTTAACACATACCGGAAGCAAACGAGGTTTACTCAACATCATAGGTTCCGTATCGAAAAGTTTGTTCGGAACTCTCGACGAAGGCGATCTTACGCTCATAAACGAGAATATGGACAAACTATTCGATGACAATAATAAAATCAAAACCATAATAGCGAATCAAACAGCACTTAATAGAAAAATTGTAAACTCAGAAAACTTAAACCACTTAGAAAAATCACATAGCGATATATTAAAACAACAATGGCAGGCAAATATCGATAGATTTATACTTAAGATGATCATGAAACTCGACACCGCGATGCAAACTTTACACTTCCAATTAGATGAAATACTTAACGTCATGATATTAGGCAAACAAGGAATAATTAGTCCACAAATACTCGAATCGGATGAATTTCTAGAAAATTACGCCAAGACAATAGGTAACCAGATGTACAACACCGCGATCTCTGCCAAAACCGAACATTTTCAGTTTATACTCGACATCAGTGATCTTCAAATCTTCACAATAGGTGACAAAATATTCTTCAAAATCATAGTACCTCTAGTCTCTAACACAGAATGGAACATATTACAGATATATCCTATCCCGAGTAAGAGAAATGGAGTATTTTTGACTCCAGTAGTCGAACATCATATATACTTAACCTCAAGTATTTTATTTATAAACACTGATATCGAATACCTCAACAAACTTTGTAAGAATCAAGCCGGAACCACTATATGCAAACAAACACTACCAATTCATGACAGAAACTCGAAAACCGATTGTCGCAGCTAAATAATAAACTTCAAACCTCACATTGAACATTGCCAAATAACTGTACTTAAGATCGAAGACATTAGCTTTATACCACTCAAAACTAGCAACTGTTACATTGCGATGCCGGCAAATCCGATAGAAATAGACACAATTTGCCAAACGAAACACATTTTGCAAAAACTTGACAAGCCTTCTATCATCTTGCGATATACTGTACAAAGACGAACACATGCGTATAGGCGAAACAAAAAACGAAGTCAAGTACGAAATCAAAACAAAAACCCTAGCGCTCAAAACAAACGATAGTTTCACTCATCTGTTAGATAAACTCGAGCGAGCACCAAAGGTAATAGACAATTTACAAGGCTATAAAACCACGATCGATAAAATAGGCGACGAGATAGAAACCCTTAATTTCGAACACAGAATCAAAGATATACAGTATTGGGGACTAACCACGCTCCAGACATTAGGGTACATAGCATTAGGCATACTAGGTATATATGGATTAAATAAAATAGGGGTATTCGAATGCATCAGGAAATGTATACCGAACAAATTATGTATCAATCTATTGCGCTGCCGAAATGAAACCGTAATCAATAGCCACAGCCCCACCAGTACCGAGCACCCTGGCCTCGACACCCAACATCCATATTCCAACCGATACATACCACCTCGAGGAAGAGGAGGAACCAGCTGTAATTTTCAAGCCACGTCAAGTCCGATTCCACGAAAGTCTTCTGAAGACAACTTGAGGGACCAAGTTCAATCTAGGAAAGGGGGAATGTCACAGGTGAAATTCGAGCAGCTATATGATAAACCAAAATTCCGAGCGCCTTATCACGTGTGACCGTCCGGTCAGCATCCTTTCTCAGCCGCCTGGGTGGCGTTCGGTCACTCTAGCCCTTCTCCGAAATATATGATAAGTAAGACCAAAGCCTTCTCCCACTCCAACGAATAAAGGAATATAAATGCTCCCTTCCAAATCATCCAGCTCAGTCTAAAAGAAAATTTCTTAACTAACTTAAGTACTGAAAAAAATTGTATCATCGCGAACCGAAAACGATATTGTATAAATTGAAAAAAAAAAAAAAAATAAAGAACTCGATCTCCTGTTCAGAAAAAAACAAGTTTCTTGTTTTTTTTCTTAATTTTTACGTGACACTCTGATTGTAAAGGCAGCCATTTGATTTTCTTATGAAAATAAATCCTTTATGATTATCGAATAAGATATTGATTTGTTAATGCCATTATGACGATCGACCAGCTCATCGAAAACGAAAGGACCGAGGAAAAACTGGAGCAAGAAGGAAGAAAGGATAATCCGAACTTATTTAGTAATTAAGCTCAATTATGTGGCTCAATGTAACAGAATCTTTTATTTTGTTTAAAATACTTCTAATTTCACAAATAAATTCAAAAGACGTACAGAACAACTATATTTAAAATAATATAAGTTGATAGTCTCGTGATTATCACGTTCTCACTTTAGTTTTCGATATGTTATAATATATTGATTTCTCCAAAATCTGTACTTTAATGCGGGCAAACTTCACTTTAGGGCAAATAAAATTATTGTCATATAATTACTATTATTCTCATTTAATAGTCTTCGACTGTGGAGGAAAGGGGCCGCGCCTTCGGCAAGCTTAAGAAGAGCTATCCAGCGGATACTAAACGCATGCAAATTCCTCGATAGTTACAAAAGATGAGGTTAGAAAGGAGGTAAGAGTGAGGACTTCCCCCTGGGAGAGTGCGAGACGTAATACGGACAGAATGTTGTCGCAATAGGGACGGTCATCGTGGTGGTTTTATATTGATACTCCAAGGTAAAGCAACAACATGATTTGAATTGTCCTCTAGTTCATGCGCCGCTACGTGTCCTTTTATTTTTTCGGCAGTTACGATACCATGATATGACTTTATAATTTACAGTTTTATTTAACTTTGAATGGGCCTAAGCCCCAAAATAATAACTACTTTAGGATAAAGGTAACGCAGATACATAGATGTTTCGATGATAAACGATAGCGATATGAGTATTTAGTGTTTTGGAAAGTAAATGCGCCAGGGAATTTCTTAGATTAGAAATTAACAGTACAAACTTAAAGATTGTCTTTATGAGATCAAAACCGTATTACATGTTTATGGACATTTCTTTTCATTACTTTCTATCGTACATTAAAATAAATATAAGAAATAATAAAAACGAACATTGACAGTGAAGCGATATTTCATACACGGTTCTTACAAGAATTATTGTTATTTGAGACTTAGGAAAACGTATATACAGCAACGTTTCCATTCAGTGACGGTACGTCGGTGGACTGGACTGCCGAAGCGAAAGGGTTAATAGCGCTTCAACGCATAGACTGGTGTTTCGTATCTGATATACATTGTGATTATATTTGTGAAATAATATAAAATATTAATTTGACATTTTATAAAAACTGTTGAAGAGCCGGCTATAAATTTTTCGATAAATATTCACTTTTCATCACAAAATGTCAAATTAATATTTTACATTACTCCACAAATATATATAGTGAAAATGTTTACTTAAAAATAAATAATGAATGCGATAATCGTGCTTCTAATCTATGTTAGAGTTATCTCAGAGTATTCACGTTACCATTATAAAAACTAAAAACCATATCTCAATATTTTTATTGTTTTATTGGCTATTAATTAAGGCTCGAAGAAATGATATATTTCGGAAACCCACCTGGTAAGTAGAAAGTCCACTTTTCCAATGATCATCTGGTAAATATGAAATATGAATAAATCTCTAATTACGTAAAGTTTGAAGATTATACCAAATAGGTTTGTGCGTTTTTAAACACATCGGATTGCCTGCCTATTCGCTTTCTCAATACCATACACTTGCTTTCGACTGTTGCTAGATAATTTCGAGTTATACAAAAAAGGTGAAAGCATTGGTAATGAGTATCGTAAATTTTTCTTTTTAAATAAACTCTCCATCACTATATTGCCGTATTTTAACTGTTTTCAAGCAAGAGGCTAGAACAGTTTTTGAGTAACAGAATCATTCCAATAGTCGAAGAAGAGCTTTCAAAGAACTGGAAATATTCAGTTAAAGCGTTACTTGGGTGTATTTTGTGTATACAGTACACGCACTGCGTGGTGTGCGTTTTTACTAGTCACATTTATTATAAAATGTGATTATACTGTATAATATTATAAAATATTATACATTTGCAGAACTTTCGGACATGCACTTTTGCTGTGATACCGCTAATGTATCGTTCGGATTGAGGATCACTGTGCGCCCCGCTGCATAGGTTGACCACTCTTCGTTGGTATAAGGAGGATTACTCACGTGCAGGGTATTTTTAACTGTCAAAATAAAAAAAAAAAAACAAAGTCGAAAACGCAATTCTTTTATTCTTGATTTTCGTCTTATCTCGGTGTCAAGAATCATCTCTTAAATTTTCGAAAACATGTAACCGGATACCCTGTATACAAAGGTTGGTATTATCTTTTGTCAGGGTCGGGCTTGCTAGCTAGGATCGAGCTAAGAATAATATTTTGTTTACAAGAATCATTTGTTATAGCACTAAGGACATTCTCAAGGAGGGAAAGTGTTAAGGGAATGCTTTTCGTTCTTATCGAATGTCAGCGAGATATGCATACCTAACACAAATATCAAGGCCTAAAATTCCGCAGTCTATTGAATAAGGAACAAGGAATAAAATTTTATCAACTATGTTATAACTACTCGATTTTTATTCCTTATGCGTTTTTATTTCCTTAGAAAAATCATCTAATCATCCATTTTTATTTAAATTTATTGTTTGCAATACATCTTAGTGAAAAACTTTTTATTAGTCTATTTGTAATAAAAAATTTTTCCCTCTTATAAATCGATTTTCAATTGACAACAAAATATTAATAAGAACGATTATTAATAACGAACGATTAAAATTACATTCATAATGTAAAATATTGTACAAATATTACATATTTTGAATGTGTAACAGTTTGAATATTATATTTTGCATAGGCATATAGCGTCTTTGAGATTATTTGAACGCTCACCATTGAAATATTAAAGAATAAAATTATATGAGATAGATTTTATATTTCAAGGTAATACGATAACTGTATTAGGATGTAAGTATCAGAATTGCGTATGTAGAATTTGAATTGGACAATATTTGTAAAAGTTGGAGAATACTCATTACAGAAACACGCAAAAAGAGAATCACAAAATAATCGGACGCTTCGAAATGAACGATATTTACATTGAATTTACGCAGTAAATATTAATACTAACGAACTTAATTTGCGCTAAGACGTCATTTACTGATTTTAATGTTATAATCAGTTACGATTAATAGAGTGCAGACATGAACTCGAAAAGATCTGAAATACAAAAGTCCGAGCGTGAAGTAATATTAAAACTGCATAAAGATGGAAATCTTACAGAGAGATAGCCGATCTCTTTAAGAGATGTAAATCGAATATAATACAATCCATTATATTATAAAAAAATGGAATAATGCTGAAAATGCTAAAAATACATAATCTTCACTTTCGACAGGATATAGATCCGAAACATTGAACCTGAGTTGTGAAAAAATGGATACTGTACAACACACGCCATCACAGAGCCAATATATAAACCCAATATGATATTTATGGGATGGAATAGGTAGAAGACTAAATAATTGTAAAATAAGTAAGGAAACGATATGAAAACAGATAATTACTTAAATATGGAATAACATTGACATAAATGTCACAATGTCCTAGAGATGTTATTCGAGGCAAAAGCGATCGAACTAAATATTAAAATGAGGTAAGAAATAGAAATAGAGAAACTTTTATAACTCTGTTTTTGCGTGTTACTGTAACGAGCATTCTCTAACTTTTACAAATATTATCCAATTCAAATTTTACACGCATAATGTTGATATCTGTATCTTACTGTAGTTATGAGAATACTTTGAAATATCAAGAGCATCAGACACACACACATATGTCTTTAATATTTCAGTAGCGAGCTTTCGAATACTTTCGTGTGCCGTTGTACATAACACATACATGTATTTCATATATTTTACTATACTATAACCATATAAAAATTCGGAGTATAATAATCGTTACTTTCGGTATTAAAATCGTTATTAAACATTTATTTAATTAATCTTCAAATTGAAATACAACCATGGAAAATTAACAAAATAATCACATCTAGATTTTACAAGTATGTCACAAGGTAACTTCTGCGCAATGATCGGACACATGTTCCACCTGTAATCCTAGAGCGTAGCCAATCAGCAAGCAGCACCACTCCTTTGTCTTCACTGTTATAATAGACATCGGTGCTGTTCAATCGTCTTTCGTATTCGAGTCAAGGTAGAATGTACATGGTATAAAAATTTACTGAACGTTATAACTTGTTAATTTACCAAGCATTACTTGGTAATGAGTATTAAGTGGATAATTGAATTTGATTAGAAACTTGAGCTGCAAAGTTTCTATATAAAGAGATTTAGCGAAGGTAAATATTTTGTACATACAATTTTATAAAATGAAAAGATTCGTATACATATTAGTTTTGTATAAATAATTTTAACCTAAAAATTTGTTCCAGGATGAATGGGGTAGTACAGTAACCGGATAGGAAATTATTCTACATGTAAAAGTAAGTCGTAATAACAAATACAGTTTTCTTCTTTTGTTTTTTGTATTTTCAATACATTGTTGATTTTCATATACATAACCATCTTTCCTTTAAAGAAAAATTTACTTTCTCCTAATCCTAGCTATATGTCCATAGATATATATATATGTCCTGTATATGTGTGTATGTGATTTACTTTGTTATTACTTGGAATGTGTCTGTTTTTGTAAATATAGCTATGCCCTAGATATATCTTCATTGAATTTCATTTATTTCATTCTTATTTCTCTATTTTCTTCCTTTTTGCTCTATATTAATATTTTTAGCTTATCTATCTTTTCAAGGAGGTTTTGCATACAATAACTTTAAAATATGCCGCCTTTACCATGTAAATGTATTAAGTTTCCTGACCTTCTTATTACATTGTCTGCAAAATACACATCTATAAAGTATTGAGTCCAATAATAGTGTGCTTTCCTTTCACCATTATTCCTGTTATATTAATCTCCGGCACTAGAAATATTGTAGTCGCAGAATTTGTTAGTTTCGAATCATGCTTGATCCTCTGGCAGTATATTGTTATACACTTCTAGAATGTTATACCACTATACTTGGTTAATAGCTTAAAAGTATCTCTTCCTTCTGTAGAACTGTATTCAAGAGTTGCAAGATTATTCTCTTCGTATTTTCCATTAAAGATTTAAGTATTCGTTGAGTAAAACTATAATTCGAGCTTAACAGTGTTAAAAGCCATTTTGAAAAGTCCACATATTAAAAAGAACCAAAAACAGAAAGGGGTTATATTCGTACTATTTATACTTAACGACGAATATAACACAATAGCGATATTGGTTTCGTTACTACAGGATATCCTACGTAAAATCGGTTATTGAAACATTGCTCACTTAAGGAATGTTTTAGATTCTACTTCCGTATTATACGGATTTACACTTGGTAGCGTGCAGTGCAATATCGCTTTCAGAACATCGCCTTCTTGCAAACATTTATGTGTTTTTTGGTAGTACTTGATGGATAAAGACTTCTATGTTTAGGAATCCATTGGTTCAAAAGCATGCATTGGTTGTGTATTTTTGAAGTCTGACATAACTTGCATAAAGTTTAGTTACTAGTTAGTAGTTACTAAAGTTTAGTTTAACGTGAGAAAGATTTAGGCGGTACACTGTTTTGTTTATTTAATTACATACAGTGTTTAACGTATCGTAATATTGCTTTAAGACGGTTATATTAGTAACGTTTATATAGGCAAAGTTCAATGTACACTATCGAAAGTATTTTTAATAATATTTCGGAAACTACCTTCAAAGATTTCCACTTTACTGATTTCGATGATTTCTGAATATGTTATAGAAATTAACTTTTTGTATAACTTTTGTCTATATATATAATTGCCGTTTGGCCATAGTTTCCCCAATATGCGCAAAAAGTTGTCGAGACCGCTTCAGTGAATTCTGCCTATAATTGTGCGTCTGTGACAACGTACGCGTCGGAATTAATTGCCGGCAGCCTTATAGCGACAGGTACAATGATTCAAATGAAATCTAACTCTTATCTTTTGTTTATAGTATATTACTACACACACAATTACACGCGCGCGCACACACACAAAAGTAACTTATACATACCAATCGTTTAAGAGAAATAATTAAAAATAAAGAATATCTAACGAAATACTAAAGAATTATACCGGAGGCATAACTTTTACTTTGTAACAAAGTAATAAAATGCCTCAAATTTTTGTGATATAAAATTTTGCATTTTTCTGATGTTTCTTGAAACATATGTAATAAATCAGTCGTTTTGGTATTCATAGATTTTCTATATTATACTCTAACATACTTCAATACATTTTTCTATATAATTGCACACTTACTCAAAATATAGAGCTTAAAAGACAAAATTATGCTGGTGACCCAACATCTTTGTAATCGACTTTATATATGTCATCGTCACATAAAATTAAGAGGAAAGGGAGACATTCAATGGATACTTCAGTTCATACAGAAACAATTAGATGAAAAATCCCGCATTTATGCCCCTGACATGAACGGGACGATATTTTTTTCTCACTTTTTAATTATATTATCAGTTAATTTGATTTTTGTCAATGAACACTTACGCATCCTTGCGCATGCAAATCTTCCCTTATTTCTGTTTCTTTTAATATTAGTTTTCCTCAAGCTCTTACTTCGACAGTTACTTCGTTCTTCTAATTGACTATAATATTTTAGGAAATTATTTGAAGAGTCTGCTGATTGAAACTGATTTCTGAGCAAGTCAAGACTTCATAAATTCTTCGCCATGCTGCCACGGTAAGTCCGTTTCTTTTATCCACTCTTAATTATAGGATGCGCTATTCCATTTAAAAAAGGTGATGAATTCCATTTATTCATTACCTTTCCTAATTATTATTTACAAATTTCAAATGCAAAAGACAAATTTCATGCGTGTTTAATTTTATATATAAATACTTCAGTATTTATATTAATTAACTAGATTCTATTGTGTTCAGTATTGTGCATGATGTTAATACTATACCAAGTCTTATAAGAACAAAATTATCTAAAATCTCTCAATTTTTTTATATTGCTATATATTTCTATATATCAATGTGATATGGAGCAAGGTATACCATGTTTGAAGTCGTATTAACAGTTTAACCTTTTCAAAAGGAATAGATGATATTCATTATTGAAAAGGAAAGCAGTAGAAAACCATTACAATGGTATTTGATGCCGAACAGCTTGCATAATTCGTCGAATAGTTTTGATTCACATTGACGTCCTTGATCGGTTCTTATTTTCAAGGGTACGCCAAAACGCGGTATTGCATCAAGATAATGACTCTGTGTATATTGTCGATTGGTTACTACGTTTTTTGAATGTTACAACGGGCGTGGATATGTGCCTGGTGACCTTACATCGCTGGCACGGGATACATTGCCGTGTCCTATTTCGACAATCCTTGTTTATCGACTGCCAAACGAAACGCGTCGTCACCAGATTTTGCGTGGTGCGTATCCCTGGATGGGAAAGCCCGTGCAAGGAATCAAATACATTGCATTGGCTTGGTCGGGAAATTGTATCTTTTTTAGCTGAAATGCGCGTGTGGCGGAGTTGACGATTCCGCGTAATTCGGTATCGTTCTCTTGCACGGCTGCTAAAGTGCGGTGCTCGACTGATTTCCCTATCGCCTACATTGTTATCTAACCCCTTCATAAACCGGATATCGGTTATAAATTGACCAATATAGTCTAATCGAAACTGTTGTGGTGGCACTTTTCTAGATTTTGGTTGGACGCATATGTCAAGGGCTTATGATCGGTATATATTGCAGAATATTTGCCTTCTAACTTTATTACTTCTAACTATACTATAACTTTAGTATAACTACAGTATAACTTTAAGTACAACTTTCATTTAATACTATTGTGATAATTAAAGTTTACTCATTATTGTACAGATAGAATTATATTAAATTAAAAATTATATTCAAAAAATTACCTCAATAGCATCTGTAGTCGTCGTTGTACTGAATGGCTGTATTCCGTTATTCTGGTAATTCTACTAATTCTGGTAATTCTGGTTATTCTGAACGTCGTTTTGCACTAACTGAACATGATTAAGAACATTATTTGTGAACTTCTGAAGCATTCGTAAGCATTGTTCTTGACCAATTAAGCGGTCTTTTATGACGTTCACGCCTACTGGTAACTAAGGGTTTCAATTTAGATAATAATTTAAATAAAAATTTATTCAATACTGCTCAATATTACTCGCAACGGAACAAATGCCGTTCGTAACATTTTCGGAAAGATAAATTTTATTAATAAAATAAATAAATTTTAATAATAAAATGAAAATAAAAATGAGTACGCATTGCAATATTTGCTCGTAACCTTATGCTTGTATTCGCAGTATTTTGGAGATAAAAATTAAAAATATTTTTCGTATTGCTCTGATTTTAAGTGAAGCTCGCTATATAAATTATTCTGGACGTAATTATTTCATCGTAATCGCCTGTAATTAATTTTAAATGATACTGATATGTGAAAACGCGGCGACTGAGATTACGTATAGAGCTTGTATTTTCTTCACAATAGATGTTTCACTCATTTTCCATTATTTAATTGCATTTCCCCTTTTTTTGCTTAATATTGATTATAGTATAAGTTGTCACTTCATTTGATGCAAAGTTCAAGAAGAAATGAGAATGCACTTAATATTTATACAAATTTCACGAGTTTGTATTTTCTAAATTTTACATTTTGTAAATTATATATCTTCTATCATACGTAAACATACGGAAAATCGTCGTCGTAAATTGTGAAAAATCTAGAAAAATTTACCGAATGTCCAGCTGGACAAATTGTTAAGTACAAATTAAGTAATAAAAAAAAAAAATAAGTTATGAAAGTTATAAAAGGAAATCTGAGTAAAATCTTGCTATATTTCTTACTAATTTGTGTCAAAATGTTTTAAAAGCAAAGTAATAGAGTACAGGTCTACTCATTTTTTTTGTTTTATTTTTTACTAAATTTTGGAAATCAAAAAAGTGTTAAATATTAATCACGAAATTGACAGAATTCTGCTATTGCAAAGAACAAATAATTATATCGTCATAGAAATTACAAAATTTTTTAATAAAAATCGAAAGATAGCAATATAATCATGAGAAAGTTTTGCAAAATATAACACAAGAATGAATAGAGAGCGATCGCCGGTATTAACAAAGCAGGATTTGCTAAAATAGTAGGTCTTGCAATAAAATGTTCCACGTTTCTTACTACATGTACATAATGTAAACATCTGAGACATCCAATTCTGAAACCTTGCATATTATTCACGTCTTATCATAGAGAAAAACGTAGAGAATTGGCGAAGATACGAGTACCGTGTACGGTGTAGAAATCGAAGAAAAGTTGTATTTAGTGATGAAAAAAAATTCGATTCCAATGCGTTAGTTGGGCGGAATTGCAGAATATCCAAGAAGTTCTTATTTCATAATGTTCTATGAATTATATAATATTTGCACCGCATCAACATATGTCGAAAATATTTGTAACATATCTGAAAATATGAATATTGGCCACCATATTGTCGAAAATTTGGCGCAGATTGGTCACTGCCACCATAACGTTTAGAATTTGTAATATCTGCTTACATGATGAGAAAACTGAATAATTTAAAAGACTTGTACTCATAATGATCAAATAATAAAAATGAGTGGCGTAATACAGAATAATTATTGACAAAAAAGAAGAAAAGGGGAAGTAGAAACGGAAACATGGAAAGATTAGAAACGATGAACTTCATTTCGAAGTTGCAGTCGAAGAAGCGGAAATCGGAAGAAGATCCATGCGATGCCAGTGTTAGAAAAATGAAAATGAAAATGAGAAATATATAGATATATAAGAAGAAGAAGAAATTATAACGATTCCATTCTTTCCTTCGTGTATTAAGTATGATGACCACGTGATTAATTTGTAACTACGTTACTGAAAGTATTAGACTCCAATCTAATTCTAATCTAATTCTATTGGATTGTAATGCTAATTATTCCTACACAATGTGTAATGCAGTACGGTTCAATTTTCTGATAGTTGAGATGAGGTTGTCTTCATTTCACAGACGAATACATTTGTATACTTCGAATACAGAACATATGCTTCATATGTAAAAAAAACTGTATCGAAAATTTTAACTTCAAATTTTTAAAATTTAATTATTAAAATTAAAATTTTAACTTTAACTTAAAATTTCTCTTCACATAAAGATTTGGCAATGTGATGAAGCAACGATGATAGATAGATTTCATTATGATTCCAATACAGAAGTGCTACTATTTGAGTAGAGCTATTTCATAATCTTGTAATGTAGCTATTACAGACAATCTGAATTTATACAACTATTCACCTTCTATACTACAGCTCACAACTCATAACTGACGACTAACTTACTTTCTCCACGTCCTTCTATACCACAGGTTTCGGCTACCAAGCAGGAACCGTTTTGCAGCTGTTGTCGGACTATGATGGCCACGTACACGTTTTTCGATCACTTATTGTCCTAGAGGGCCTATTGCGGGCATATTGCTGGGTCCACACAGCCCATTTTGATTTCCCATCCTTCCCGACCCGTCAGCACATTCACTTTTCTTTACCTTAGTTCAGTAGGATTTCCTCAAATGGCTTTTCCACGATACTACAATATGAAATAATATCAACTTTTAGTTTAACTGAACGAACGGATGAAACATCTTTTGTATACTCATAAATAAAATTATGCAATAGTGAGATCGTTGTTGGAAGGAAGGAGCGTCTAAGTCACGTAGCGTTATGCTAGACTTCACAGCATCGACTCTACTGTTTTTTTAGATCCTTCATGAGCAGTACAGAATCAGACGAAGAAAGAATCTCGACGCGTCTTCTAAACGAGAAAAGGCAACTAAACCTGAACGCATATCACAAGTCGTCATCCGGGATTTGCTGGAAATGTTATCCAATTGAATCTGTGCTGCATTGCGCTTCATTTTCCAGATAGTGTGATAATTTATAGATTCGTTCAATTTTACAAGTATATCCAGATAATATGTACAATATTGGTATTATGTTCTGAAATAGATGCAATTACCCTCTGTTTATGTGTCCACCGGTTACAACGAAATAGCTTGTCCTTATAGGTGATTGGGTCAATCCGCAATTCACCTACGTCGTAATACTTCATAGTGAATGCGCAAGGAAAATCTGTATTTACATACTTATAGTGTACAAAATGTAGAATGAAATCAAAATAATCAAATGAATTGTCTGGGGAGATATCCTGCATATAAACGCATGAAACGCATTTATGAAGAAGTGTGATTTTTATTATATAATTTCTGCAGATGCATTTGCGTTTTCCTGCAAAGAAGAGGGTAATTCAAGTAAATGGATCTCCAGTTCCAAGATCTCCAGATCATCAGCACGAAGCTTCTCCGTTTTGGCAACGCACTCTTCGTACCATTGACTGCCAATCATAGTCACAGAATAGTGGACAATAAAATCAATACAATACAGTGCAGCCATACGTACTACTGTCATAAAAAGAAGACTGAAGAGAGAACACCCCACTGATCTCACTAGAGAAATAAAATCATACAGACTCGAAAAAAATAGACAAACTCGAAGATGGTATCCAGCTAGGAGTAGCCATCCTCATGTTATTTAGCAACTAAGTTAGAAAAATTTGTCATATGTCCAGCTGGACAAATTTAAAGTACAAAATAAATAATAATAATAAAAAAATACGTACTGTCAACAGCTGCTTTTCTCCCTAGAGCATAAGTGTCGAGCTTACTCAAATTTTATAGCCAATAGCAACGTTATTTCAGAAATAGTATAAGTAAACAGTATAAAAACTTTTTAATACTAGTAATCATACAATGGAAGACTTGAAGACACTCAGTTAAAAAGGTTTTAAACGAAAGCATGTAGTGTTTTCACCCAAGATTGAAATCCTTCAAGAAGTTATTTTTGTAAGAAAATTGCAACTGCTCATGAATGCATTTTTGACACGGATTTCAAAATCTTACAAGATATTCTTTTTAAGATTTGAGTCTATTGGAACAACCGTCTCAAATAAACTCCCTTCAAATACATGGAGTATATTGTTCCGTATATCGAGAACGTTTTTGTGAAGAGGGAGTGCCGCCAAATATTAAGCACAGACGTTTTGTGGAACTAAGTTTTTGGACTAAGTAATCAAACAAAATTAAAAAATAAGAATTGGAAGTCAGGGAACAATTGTGGCCAAACATTTTGAATCTGTAACTAACACCACAAAAGAAACCGCGAAACCGAGAAGCAGGGATCGTGTACCAGTAACAAGCGCATCCGAAATGATATTTGACTCTGACAGCGATAACGATGAAGAATACCAAGGCTACGATGAACCGCGACAACACCAGACTATGTTATCAGCGAAAGACGCGATAAGTTACATTCCATTTTAAACGGTGACGATGATGTTGGAGTGGAAGATTTCATAAAAGAAGTACATGCTATGCGAATGCGTTGTTCACAAAATGATTTGTTATTGAAAGTCATTAAAATCGATAAAATAATTGGTAAATCCAAGTATTCGGAACATACCTATTGAAAATTATGCAGATTTTCATGACGCTTCGAGATCCAACGTAACAGTTTAAGTAACATCTGACGAATACGGTGAACAATTACGCGATTTGAAACAAGGACGCGGCGAATCTGTTCAAAGTTTCAATATCCGATTCCGCCGCATATTAAATAAACTTGCGTATGCCATAGCTAATGTAAATCCACAACCACTTACACGACGAATAGTGATTGAAGCCACCATGAGAAAAGTAGGTCGAATTCATTTGAAAGGACTTCGACACGACATAGGACGCATACTGTTAGCAAACGAACTAGTTTCATTGAGTGAAACAGAAAAGAAAGCCGCCTACATTGAAAAATACCTACGAGAAGAACAAAAGGAATGGAATAGGACAGCTACTCGACCAACAGCAACGTATGTATAACCGACTTAGTAACAAACCAATGCAGACAAACAACCGACCACTACCGGTCACGCGTAATAATCCAATCAACAAAAATGTTTTATCATTTTATAAAACGGTACGTATACCATTTGCTGAGCGACAAGTAAAATGTTTTAAATGTGGTAAACGGCTGGAACATGTTGCACCGCAATGTCAAAATTTTCAATTAACCGGCCAAAGAAACCTTTCTTTTTTTGTACTTGGAGAAATCCTCGTGGACACTCCGCCGCTGTAAGCAGCAGCAGAGCAGTGTCGGACTCTTACCGATTAAAACTGCACGATGGCCTGTCTCGGTCTCTTGTGAATTACTACCGGTGCACTCCCTGCGTCCTCTTGATCGAGCCGGTTCTAAAATCTGCTAACTGATGAATTGGCGCCAGAGGAGGTCATTTCCCCTGGCGCCACCCTCCCCCCTGCTAGTCACAACCCGTCGTGGGTGAGCCAGAGAAACCTACCGCCTCCACGAGTAAACCAGGTCGGAACAAAACGAGAACGAGAATCAACAGCAGCAGAAAGAAACGACAACGGAATACCAGGAATACCAAGGGTATTATTAACACAACAACCAGACGACTACTTACAATACCATTCAGAGGAATTGCAGGAGAACGAGCTCATCTAATTGATACCGGAGCAGGGATAAATTTGATTAAAGAAAATAAATCGGACACTAAGATATTCAAATCAGATGAACCTCACACTTTTTATATGGGACAAGAGAAATATTTCACTGATAGATTTGTTAGAATCATTATTTTTGGTAAACCTCATAAATTTTACGCAGTACCTAACGATTTTCCTCTGATTGAAGACGAAATTATAGGATTACCATGCCTTGAACATCAATATGAAATTTCAAATGATAAAATCAAATTGGGCAATAATATCTTGTAGTATCAAAAACCTAGGGTTGTACAACCAGAAGAAAAAAGTGTTCAAACCATCTACCTCGAAGGCAAACCGACGCGAGTATGCTTCCTCAATTCTAGTGAGACAAATCAAAAAATCTTTAACGAAATTGGTAATAGTAAAGACCTAGAACAAATTGCTAAATTGAAAACCATAGTGAGAACAGAACATATGGAACTCGAATTCCGTATACCGATTGAAAATATTTTGATTCATTATATCGATGTATTCAATTTAGAGACTGATTTTTTACCTTGTACAAATTTAACACAACACACGATAACTTTGAAATAAGACAAAATCATAAATACTAAATCATATAAGTACCCGGAATGCCATAAAGCTCAAATCGAGAAACAAATGGAAGAAATGTTAAGTAAAAATATTATTGAAGAATCAAATTCGCCTTACAATTCACTTGTTTGAGTAGTACCTAAGAAATCAGACGCTTCAGGTAAACAGAAAGGGAGAATCGTAGTAGATTTCAGAAAATTAAAAGAAACTAACCGATCAAGACGCATATCCTTCACTAGATATTATTATCAAGACATTCTTAATCAGTTAGGAAACACGAAATTCTTCTCAGCGTTAAATCTGTCATCAGCATTCCACCAAATTCCTATAAATTCCAACTCAAAGAAATACACTGCATTTTCCACACCACAAGGCCATTTCCATTATAATCGCATGCCATTCGGATTGAAAAACGCACCCGCAACTTTTCAACGAATGATGGACACAGCATTAAGAGGGTTAGTCAATGTTAATTGTTTCGTATATTTAGACGACTTAATTTTCGGAGACACAATTCAGAAACATAATCAAAATTTAGCAATAGTTTTACAAAGACTTAAAGAATTAGGATTCAGGATACAGCCAGACAAATGTGAATTCCTCAAACGTGAGCTTGAATATTTAGTAACAGTCGATGGAGTTAAACCGAACCCAGAGAAAATCAAAGCAATGAAAGATTTTAGGACGCATAAGAACCTAACCGAGGTTCAATCATTTTTAGGACTGACAGGATATTATAAAAAATGTATACGTAACTTTTCAAAGATAGCCAAACCATTGATCGAATTAAATAAGAAAGATATTAGCTTTTACTGGACGAACAAACAACAAGACAGTTTTGAAACGTTGAAACAAAAATTATGTGAAGCACCGATTTTAACTTATCGAGATTTTACAAAGACCTTTACGCTAACAACCAACCAAGGAGTAGAAGCAGTTCTTTCACAAAAATGACACCCATGTTGTTTTATTTCAAGAACTCTCAACCCATCTGAGAGCAACTACATGACAACTGAAAAAGAACTTTTAGCAATCGTGTGAGCAATAAAAAGGCTAAGACAATATCTGTTAAGACGTCAATTCATAATTAGGACAGACCATCAGGCTTTGAAATGGTTGAACAGTTGTAAAGATCATCACGTTTAATGAAATGGAGATTAAAATTAGAAGAATACGAATACAAGATTGAATACGTAAAATTTACGTAAAGGTAAAGATAACACGGTAGCCGATAGTTAATCCAGAGTTCACACGATCACAAAAACAAAAATCCTCAAGAATTAGGTGAATACAATGAAACAATTTAGCTCAAGAAGACCCATTGGATTATTCAAAATCATACCAAACTTGGAATAGGTGACAACACATTTTCAGAACTAGAAAAAATTTTACGGAGGCGCGTAAAGCCGCCAGCGACCTCCGAAGAGGAAGAAAGTTAGGTGCTGGACCTCTTCTTCCAGCACCCGGGAGGCAACATGCAGTCCGGTTGGGGATCCGGACGACGGCCCCTGGGAGAGGGCGAAAGAGACATAGTATGGACGGAATAGTGTGGGGGGGGCGGTGTATCGCCATAGCGGTTCCCGGGCATCCCTCGGTCGCAATGGGACCGGTCATCGTGGAGGTTTTAGTCGGTTGGAGTCCGACAGTACCACGCCGCTCTTCCCCCTAGAGGCGGCGGGAGTCCGTGCGAATTTCCTCCACGTTAAAATAAAAAAAAAAAAAAAAAAGGACACCTGGGAGTACAAAAAACTTATCAAAGAATTAAAGAAAAATAGAAAATACCAGGTTTAATGGAAAGGGTAGAGACTTTTATAAAAAATTGCGATGCGTGTCAGAAGGTAAAGCTAACGCGAATTGGACTCAAGGAAATGCCAGTCATTTCAGATACACCTTTGCAAACAAACGATAAAATAGCAATGGATATCATTAGATCAATGACGAAAATGAAAACGGGAAATTAATTCATATTTTCCATTCACGACGGACTGACGAAATATTTAATATTAGTACCTTTAAAGACCCAACAGAGAGAATCAATTATTAACGCTCTTTTGGAACACTGCATTTATATTTTCTCAGCACCAAGAACAATTTTGACGGATCAAGGACAGAATTTTGTAAGCGAATTACTGATTAAGTTTGACGAAGCTTTTAAAACCACATGCTTTCATACTTAATCCAACGGATCCTTAGAAAGAACACATGCTGTAGTAAAAGATTTGATACGAAGTAGTTTACACGATAAGAATAGAGAATGGGATGAAGTTTTGAATTTTATTTCTTTAAGATATAATACATCGATTCACGAAGCCACAGACTTCTCGCCATTTGAATTAACTTTCGGTAGAAAGGCTAATTTGCCCTCCATGATAGCCAAAACTATGGGTTTAAGCTATAACGACATGTTTTCACTTTCACTGCAGAAACAATTGAATAAATATTAGAGAAATCGCGAGAGATGCCTTGATGTAAAAAGAGATATCTTCGAGATCAGAAACGAAAGATTGTTCGAACTCAAACTGTGTTTAAAGAGGGAGATTATGTTCTTATTCATAATGATCATAAGAAAGATAAGTTGGACACTGAATGGTTAGGACCATACAGATTCCACCAAATTAAAACTCCATATTATGAAATTCTGATTGACAATGTTATTAAGAAAGTAACGGTAACCGTTCGAAAAATTATTTTTCAGGACGATCACCGCAATGTTAGATCTAGGAGTAAGTTTACACGTTATACCATTAGAAGTCAATTTCAAACAGTAAAGGAATCAAATTATAAAGTTAAAACTATTAAACTGAGTACGTCAAAACATTATAAATATTTTACAAGGGAAATAAGATATGAAATATTATAAATAATGAATCATTTATTCGCTGCACGACATATTTTGCATGATATTTCGCATTGTCTTTTATTTATATTTTCTTACATAATTTTCATAACACATTCATGAATTAAAATGTGTTTTCATAACTTATGTTCTAATAACGATTTTCCATATGTTGAATAAGATGTGCTGTATATAATATATATGTTTCTTATTTATCTCCAGCTATAAACCAGAATATTGAGTGTACTCCAATTCCAATTGATAAATTGATAAATTGTAGAACCATCGTAACTCATTTTATTAGCGAAGAAACTATACAAAACTTGTCGATCTATATTGCGTAGTGCAAGGCGCAAACGGTTACGGGCTTTAGAAGCTAAGCTTAGCTGGGGTCCTCGGAGCACTTCGCCTAATAATCGTTAGGTCGGCTTTCGTAGGTTCTCGTATATGCTAGGTTTCAACTCAATAAGACAATCCTTAATTTTAGTGGTTCTTTTATATACTAAATTCAACCAATTAGAACTGATCCATAATTTTATAGATTTTCCAATATGCTAATTTTCAACCAAATAGGAGAATTCTTAACATTACTGGTTCTGGTATATAATGAATTTCAAGCAAATAGGACAATCCTTAATTTCACTGGATACTGTATAAGTTAAATTTCAAACAAATAGGGTATTCCTTAATTTTACTGCTTCTTGTACATACCAAATTTCAACCAAATTGAACAGATTCATAATTATATAGGTTCTTGAACATGCTAAGTTTTACAATAGAACAGAACCCTAATTCCGTAGGTTCTTGTATATGCTAAGCTTCAACCAAATAGGACAATCCTTAATTTTAGTGGTTCTTGTGTATACTAAATTCAACCAATTAGAACAGATCCATAATTTTATAGATTTTTCTATATGCTAAGTTTCAACCAAATAGGAGAATTCATAATTTTACTGGTTCTTGTATGTAATGAGTTTCCACCAAATAGGACAGCTCTACAATTTTATAGGTTCTTGTACATGCCAAGTTTCAATATAGAACAGAACACAAATTTCGTAGGTTCTTGTATATGCTAAGCTTCAACCAAATAGGACAATCCTTAATTTTTGTGGTTATTGTGTATACTAAATTCATCCACATAGAACAGATCCATAATTACATAGGTTCTTGTACTTGCTATGTTTCAAAATAGAACAGAACCCTAATTTCGTAGTTTCTTGTACATGCTAAGTTTCAAAATAGAACAGAACCCTATTTTCGTATGTTCTTGTACACGCTAAGCTTCAACCAAATACTACAATCCTTAAGTTTAGTGGTTCTTGTGTATACTAAATTCAACCAATTAGAACAAATCCATAATTTTATAGATTTTCCTATATGCTAAGTTTCAACCAAATAGGAGAATTCTTAATTTTATTGGTTCGTGCATAGAATGAGTTTCCACCAAATAGGCCAGATCCATAATTTTATACGTTCTTGTACATGCTAAGTTTCAAAATAGAACAGAACCCTAATTTCGTATCTTCTTGTATATGCTAAGCTTCAACCAAATAGGACAATCCTTAATTGTAGTGATTCTTGTACATACTAAATGCAACCAAATAGAACAGATGCATAATTTTTAGGTTCTTGTACATGCTAAGTTTCAGAAACGAACAGAACCCTAATTTTGTGTGTTCTTGTACATGCTAAGTTTCAAAATAGTATAGGACCCTAATTTCGTAGGTACTTGTACATGCTAAGTTTCAAAGTAGAACAGAACCCTAAATTCGTAGGTTCTTGTATATGCTAAGATTCAACCAAATAGGACAATCCTTAATTGTAGTGATTCTTGAATATACTAAATGGAACCAGATAGAACAGATCCATAATTTTTAGGTTGTTGTACATGCTAAATTTCAAAATAGAAGAGAACCCTAATTTCGTATGTTCTTGTACATGCTAATTTTCAAAATAGAATAGGACCCTAATTTCGTATGTTCTTGTATATGCTAAGCTTCAACCAAATAGGACAATCCTTAATTTTGGTGGTTCTTGTGTATACTAAATTCATCCAAATAGAACAGATCCATAATTACATAGGTTCTTGTACATGCTAAGTTTCAAAATAGAACATAACCATAATTTCGTTGGTTCTTGTACAAGCTAAGTTTCAAAATAGAATAGGACCCTAATTTCGTATGTTCTTGTATATGCTAAGCTTCAACCAAATAGGACAATCCTTAATTTTGACGGTTCTTGTGTATACTAAATTCAACCAATTAGAACAGATCCATAATTTTATAGATTTTCCTATATGCTAAGTTTCAACCAAATAGGACAATCCTTAATTGTACTGATTCTTGTGTATACTAAATGCAACCAAATAGAACAGATGTTATAGGATCTTGTATATGCTAACTTTCAAAATAGAACAGAACCCTAATTTCGTAGGTTCTTCTATATGCTGAGCTTCAACCAAATAGGACAATCCTTAATTGTAGTGATTCTTGTATATACTAAATGCAACCAAATAGAACAGATGCATAATTTTTAGGTTCTTGTACATGCTAAGTTTCAGAAACGAACAGAACCCTAATTTTGTGTGTTCTTGTACATGCTAAGTTTCAAAGTAGAGCAGAACCCTAAATACGCAGGTTCTTGTATATGCTAAGATTCAACCAAATAGGACAATCCTTAATTGTAGTGATTCTTGAATATACTAAAAGCAACCAAACAGAACAGATCCATAATTTTTAGGTTGTTGTACATGCTAAATTTCAAAATAGAAGAGAAACCTAATTTCGTATGTTCTTGTACATGCTAATTTTCAAAATAGAATAGGACCCTAATTTCGTATGTTCTTGTATATGCTAAGCTTCAACCAAATAGGACAATCCTTAATTTTGGTGATTCTTGTACATACTAAATGCAACAAAATAGAACAGATCCATAATTTTTAGGTTCTTGTGCAGCTAAGTTTCAAAATAGAACATAACCATAATTTCGTTGGTTCTTGTACATGCTAATTTTCAAAATAGAATAGGACCCTAATTTCGTATGTTCTTGTATATGCTAAGCTTCAACCAAATAGGACAATCCTTAATTTTGGTGGTTCTTGTGTATACTAAATTCAACCAATTAGAACAGATCCATAATTACATAGGTTCTTGTACCTGCTAAGTTTTAAAATAGAACAGAACCCTAATTTCGTAGGTTCTTGTACATGCTAAGTTTCAAAATAGAACAGAACCCTAATTTCGTATGTTCTTGTACACGCTAAGCTTCAACCAGATACTACAATCCTTAATTGTAGTGATTCTTGTGCATACTACATACAACAAAATAGAACAGATCCATAATTTTTAGGTTCTTGTACATGCTAAGTTTCAAAATAGAACAGAAAACTAATTTCGTAGGTTCTTGTACATGCTAAGCTTCAACCAAATAGGACAATCCATAATTGTAGTGATTCTTGTATATACTAAACGCAACCAAATAGAACAGATCCATAATTTTATAGATTTTTCTATATGCTAAGGTTCAACCAAATAGGAGCATTCTTAATTTTATTGGTTCGTGTATAGAATGAGTTTCCACCCAATAGGTCAGATCCACAATTTTATAGGTTCTTGTACATGCTAAGTTTCAGAATAGAACAGGAAACTAATTTCGTAGGTTCTTGTACATGCCAAGCTTCAACCAAATAGGACAATCCTTAATTGTAGTGATTCTTGTATATACTAAATACAGCCAAATAGAACAGATACATAATTTTTAGTTTCTTGTACATGCTAAGTTTCAAAAACGAACAGAACCCTAATTTTGTATGATCTTGTACATGCTAAGTTTCAAAATAGTATAGGACCCTAATTTCGTAGGTACTTGTACATGCTAAGTTTCAAAGTAGAACAGAACCCTAAATTCGTAGTTTCTTCTATATGCTAAGCTTCAACCAAATAGGACAATCCTTAATTGTAGTGATTCCTGTATATACTAAATGCAACCAAATAGAACAGATACATAATTTTTAGGTTCTTGTACATGCTAAGTTTCAAAATAGAACAGAACTCTAATTCCGCAGGTTCTTGTATATTCTAAGCGTCAACCAAATAGGACAATCCTTAATTTTAGTGGTTCCTGTGTATACTAAATTCAACCAGTTACATCAGATCCATAATTTTATAGATTTTTCTATATGCTAAGTTTCAACCAAATAGAAAAATTCTTAATTTTACTGATCCTTATATATAATGAGTTTCCACCAAATAGGACACTACTACAATTTTATAGGTTCTTGTATATGCTATGTTTCAAAATAGAACAGAACCCTAAATTCATAGGTTCTTGTACATGCTAAGCTTCAACCAAATAGGACAATCCCTAATTGTAGTGATTCTTGTATATACTAAATGCAACCAAATAGAGCAGACCCATAATTTTATAAGATCTTGTACATGCTATGTTTCAAAATAGAACAAAACCCTAATTTCGTAGGTTCTTGTATATGCTAAGTTTCAAAATAGAACAGAAAACTAATTTCGTAGGTTCTTGTACATGCTAAGCTTCAACCAAATAGGACAATCCTTAATTGTAGTGATTCTTGTATATACTAAATGCAACCAACTCGAACAGGTCCATAATTATTTAGGTTCTTGCACATGCTAAGTTTCAAAATAGAACAAAACCATAGTTTCGTAGGTTCTTGCATATGCTAAGCTTCAACCGAATAGGACAATTCTTAATTGTAGTCATTCTTGTATATACTAAATGCAACAAAAAAGAACAGATCCATAATTTTTAGGTACTTGTACATGTTATGTTTCAAAATAGAACAGAACACTAATTTCGTAGGTTCTTGTACATGCTCAGTTTGAAAATAGATCAACACCCTAATTCGTAGGATCTTGTACATGCTAAGCTTTAACCAAATAGTACAATCCTTACCTTTAGTGGTTCTAGTGTATACTAAATTCAACCAATTAGAACAGAGCCATAATTTTATAGATTTTTCTATATGCTAAGTTTCAACCAAATAGGGCAATCCTTAATTATAGTCATTCTTATATATACTAAATCCAACAAAATAGAACAGATCCATAAATTTTAGGTTCTTGTACACGCTAAGTTTCAAAATAGAACAGAACCATAATTTCGTAGGTTCTTGCATATGCTAAGCCTCAACCAAATAGAACAATCCTTAATTGTAGTGATTCTTGTACATACTAAATGCAATAAAATATAACTGATCCATAAATTTTAGGTTCTTGTACATGCTATGTTTCAAAATAGAACAGAACACTTATTTCGTATGTTCTTGTACATGCTCAGTTTCAAAATAGATCAACACCCTAATTCGTAGGATCTTGTACATGCTAAGCTTTAACCAAATAGTACAATCCTTACCTTTAGTGGCTCTTGTGTATACTAAATTCAACCAAATAGAACAGATCCATAATTTTATAGATTTTTCTATATGCTAAGGTTCAACCAAATACGAGAATTCTTAATTTTATTGGTTCGTGTATAGAATGAGTTTCCACCCAATAGGCCTGATCCACAATTTTATAGGTTCTTGCACAAGCTAAGTTTCAAAATAGAACAGAAAACTAATTTCGTAGGTGCTTGTACATGCTAAGCTTCAACCAAATAGGACAATCCTTAATTGTAGTGATTCTTGTATATACTAAATGCAACCAAATAGAACAGATCCATAATATTATAGATTTTCCTATATGTTAAGTTACAACCAAATAGGACAATCCTTAATTGTAGTGATTCTTGTATATACTAAATGCATCAAAATATAACAGATCCACAATTTTATTGGTTCTTGTACATGCTAAGTTTCAAAATAGAACAGAAAACTAATTTCGTAGGTTCTTGTACATGCTAAGCTTCAACCAAATAGGACAATCCATAATTGTAGTGATTCCTGTATATACTAAACGCAACCAAATGGAACAGATCCATAATTTTATAGATTTTTGTATATGCTAAGTTTCTACCAAATAGGAGAATTCTTAATTTTATTGGTTCGTGCATAAAATGGGTTTCCACCAAATAGGCCAGATCCACAACTTTATAGGTTCTTGTACATGCCAAGTTTGACAAAAAGAACAGAACTCTAATTTCGTAGGTTCTTGAACATGCTAAGTTTCAAACAAATAGGACAATCCTTAATTGTAGTGATTCTTGTATATACTAAGTGCAACCAAATAGAACAGATCCATAATTTTATAGATTTTTCTATATGCTAAGGTTCAACCAAATAGGAGCATTCTTAATTTTATTGGTTCGTGTATAGAATGAGTTTCCACCGAATAGGTCAGATCCACAATTTTATAGGTTCTTGTACATGCCAAGTTTCAATATAGAACAGAACACAAATTTCGTAGGTTTTTATATATGCTAAGCTTCAACCAAATACTACTGTTGCGACCGTTCGCGGAGAGACGCGGTCGCGAGGAAACGCGTCAGCGAGAGTCGTAAATTCTCGCTACGATTCAGTTAATCGACGCCGCGAAGTGGTCGCTCCCCGCGTTTCGTTTAGGATAACCGGGATGATTCAATGAGTGCAACTTATTCTACTATTGTAGAATAAATATATATATTTATATCTGAACAACACTTACAGTTTTTATAAGATATCGGTTTAAATGGTGTCGGAGGTTACCACTAGAGTGTTCGAGTTAGATATTATACAGTGTGATTAATTTGGACGCGACCGTACAGAGAGTTTTCGACTGCGACTGATCGGTTCGAATGTTAGATTGCGACTTTACGATGCTTCTCAGTGAGTTTGCTGGACTGAGCGATAGTTGTAGACGTAGTGACTGATTTGAGGACGAAGACGAACTGACTCGATCGTGACGATGCTGTGTCGGAGGTGAGCTAAGGAAGGGTGTGTCTAACGCACGGAATCATCTGATTTGTTGATGACAGTTTTTGGTTGGAGAAGTGAGGGTAATAGAAATTGTTTCTATTGGTTAGTAAGACTATCGATGGACTAGGAAGGGTATTAGCCACCCTCGATGGAAAGTTGGGAGTAGGAGGCATCGCACGTGTGAACACTTAGCGTTCACGTGTTTTCCAGACGTTAACCAGAAACCTTAGAAAACGCTTTCGTGGAAAGGTCCTTGTTTGCGATGAAAGACTTTCGCCAGAGTTTTCTGGGATTTATAGTCAGGCTGCGAGTGTTTTCAAGAGTATGCGATAAGGATGTGCGGGCATCTGGCTGCCATCCGTCCGCGATGTGAGGTCCGGCTCAGGTAGAGAGTCGGCCGACGTAACATCCTCCCCCCGTTGAGAGGGTACCGATCAAAATGATGTGATTGATTTGAAGAGGTGGATCTCGCATTAGGCCGCGTTGCTGCTGATCAGGTCGGAGTCATCTGGTGTTGATCTGCTCGGTAGTGGTGCCATCCGCATGATGCCAGTTGAAGACAGTTGGATGGGGTATCCCTGTCCAAGAGCGATGACTCTGGATTTTGTGGCGGATGCGATCCTTTTGCTCGTTGACATAAAATGCTTTGCAGTGGTTGATTCCGAGGCTGATGAATGGATGCTGTTTCATTCGGAGAGTCCAGATTATATCTGGAAAAATAACAGAGTTATGATAACTTGACAAGTATGTTGTTTATGTCCTGTTCGGGAGTCGTTGGAGTCTCGACCGTCGTGATCCTTGTGGTTGTACGGAAACTTGCGGTTGTGATTATTGACCCAGGAAGTGTCCTTGGATGATCGTGGACCGTTTCGGTCCTGGAATGTAGTGGACCAGCTTGATCCAAGAAGTAGCGTTGAACGGAATTCCAGTGTTGCTTGATGCTGATTCGTCTGACACGATGCGGGGTTCTGTAGTTGATTGGGAGGCTGGGCTCCCCCCGATGAGCCGCCCGACTCGAGTTCTCCCAGTGATGTTCCTTGGTAGATAATGAACGTTGGGTGTCGCGGCGTTGGTTGGGATCCTAATGCCCCCTCGTCTCAACTGCTGATTGTCCGGATTCCTCGAAGTCAGGCTGGATTGGCAGTGGGACAAGTCTTTTGATGCCTCAATCCACGATGTTTTTCGCCGTTTGAATCGTAGCCGTTCGGATGACACCATCGTCGCCTGGATGGACCTTGATAACTCGTCCCAGAGGCCACTGCATAGAGGGCACATTGTCCTCTCTGAGGATGACGATTGCGCCTTCCTGGATGTTGTGCCCACCCTGGTTCCATTTGCTGCGGTTGCTCAATTCGTTTAAATATTCCTTATGCCAGCGATTCCAAAAATGTTGCCTGATCTGCTGAAGATGTTGCCATCTGGAGAGCCGATTGGAAGGGACGTCTCTGAAATCTCGCTCCCGTAAACTCATTAGTGAATCGCCGATGAGGAAATGGCCGGGAGTGAGGACTAGGAGATCGTTCGGATCGGAGGATATCGGAGTTAACGGTCGTGAGTTGAGGATTGCCTCGATCTCAATAATGAGGGTGTTGAATTGTTCGAAGGTGAGTAATTCGTTGCCGATTACGCGTTTGAGATGACGTTTAAATGACTTTACCGCTGCTTCCCAGAGTCCGCCGAAGTGCGGGGTATGAGGGGGAATAAAATGCCATTCAATGTGCTTATCTGACAGAAATGAGGCCACCTTGGAATTATGATCGTTCGATCGTAGGAGTTCGTGAAGCTCACGTAATTCGTTGTTCGCCCCAACAAAGTTTGTGCCGTTGTCGGAATGGATGGTAGAGCAAAACCCGCGTCGAGCGATGAACCTTCGGAGTGTGGCGATGAAGGCCTCGCTAGTGAGATCGCCGACGAGTTCGATATGCACCGCCTTAACCGCTAAGCATACAAAGATGGCAACATATGCCTTGACCTGGCGGCGGTTGCGATCTCTCCTTTCCTTGATGTGGAATGGTCCGCAGTAGTCGACGCCGACGTTCGTGAATGGGCGTGACTCGGTCACTCTCGCCTCAGGTAGATCACCCATAATATAATCCACCGGCGGTGGATGAGCGCGGCAGCAACGGACGCAGCTCTTGATCGTATGCCAAACTTGACTTCGACCGTCGATGGGCCAGTATCTTCGTCGTACGGCGTACAGCGTAGCTTGTGTTCCTGCGTGCATGTGGACGTTGTGTGCATGATCGATAATGCGTGCTGTAACATATGACTTAGGCAAGATTATAGGATGTTTTTGAGGAAAAGGTATCAGTGAATGACTAAGTCGTCCGCCTACGCGTAATATGCCTTCCTTATCTATGAACGGGTTGAGTCGCGTGAGCTTTCCCTTTATTGTTGCGTCTCGATCCTTCTGGAGCGCACGTATTTCCGCGGAAAAATAGATGCCTTGCAATAGTTTGATGATCTTGTTGTGGGCTGTATTTAATTCAGTTGCCGTGATGGGTGTAGTCGGGTTGTGTTTATGTTTCCAACGGAGACAGCGAGCGATGATCCTGATCAACTTAGGCCAAGATGAATACCTTTCTAGAAATCCATGATCGGCGGGGGTTGCGGACATACAGGTTGCTCGTTTTTGTTCCGGTAACTCCGTTAGTGGTGGCAGTGTACATGTCGGCCAGTGTTCTTCAGATAGTTGGAGCCATTCAGGACCATGTTGCCAAATAGTCGGGCGTAGAAATTCTTCAGGCGTTTGTCCTCGCGAGATTAGATCCGCGGGATTGTCGTTGGTCGGAACATGGCGCCAATCGTGCGAACTAGTTCTAGTCTGGATTTCGGAGATTCGGTTGGCAACAAACGTTTTCAGTGTGTGAGGAGACGTGCTTATCCAATGGAGGACGATGGTGGAGTCGGTTCAGTAGACGGCTCGAGACACATTGCGCGATAGAGCCTGTTGTATGGTAGACATCAGGGACGTAAGAAGAAGGGCTCCGCACAATTCAAGCCGAGGAATGGTTTGGGACTTGAGCGGGGCTACCCTTGATTTTGCAGCTAAAAGCTGGACCTGCACGTGGCCGTCAGGATTAACGGTTCGTAGATAAACGCAAGCTCCGTATGCTTTCTCGCTTGCATCGCAGAAACCATGCATTTCGATTTCTTTTGCGGATCCGATTATTGCCTTGCGTTGGAACGAGATATTGTTCAGGAGCGCTAATTGGGAATAATAGCGGCTCCATTCGGAATGGAAATCTGCGGGAAGTGATTCATCCCAATCGACCATCAGTGCCCAGACTCTCTGTAGTAATATTTTTGCTCGAACAATTACTGGCGCGAGTAGTCCTAAAGGATCATAAATCCTAGCGATTACGGAGCTGATCGATCGTTTGGTAACGTGAGGAATATTGGCCATGGCGGCGACCGAATAAAGGATTGAATCATCGGAGGACCTCCAATAAACTCCAAGTGTCTTTAATGGTTGGGACTCACCCAATTGTAGGTTTTGGTTTATGTCGTGGTCCGATAGTCCGTTGAGTAGTTCGCGGTTGTTGGATGCCCATTTTCTGATTTTCAGGCCGGCCAGTTGGAGAAGTTCGGTGAGTTCTGTTCTGATTGACAACGCCTCGCTCATCGTGTCAGCCCCGGTAAGGGCGTTGTCGACGTAGAAATCCCGCTGCAAGACTGACGAAGCTCGCGGAAATCGATGTCCTTCATCGTTTGCCAATTGTTTGAGACATCGGATAGCTAGGTAGGGTGCGGCCGACAGGCCGAACGTGATGGTGTTGAGTTGATAAGTTTCGATTTCACCGTTCGAATTGCGCCACAAAATTTTCTGATACTTACGATCTTCCGGGCGTACGAGAAATTGTCGATACATCTTCTCGATATCACCCGTGAGAACATACTGATGAGAGCGGAATCTCAAGAGAATATCGAATAAGTCCTCTTGTAACTTCGGTCCTGTGTGAAGGGTGTCGTTCAAAGAAACTCCGGTGGTGCTCGGTGCGGATCCGTCGAACACGACGCGGAGCTTTGTAGATGTGTTCGAGTCCTTGATTACGCCGTGATGTGGCAGATAGTGTTCATCGGCTGATTGGTGATGTGATGCGATTGTCGTCATGTGCCCTAATTCCACGTATTCCTGAATTACCGCCCGATATGCTGCTTCGAATTTCTGATCTCGTTGGAATTGGCGCTGAAGAGAGGCGAGTCGTTTCATCGCCATTGTTTTAGTTGATCCGAGTGAGGAAAGTTTGTCGTTAAACGGGAGTGCGACGATGTATCGCCCTTCGCTGGTGCGTTGGAAGTGCGCTAGAAAGTGTTCCTCGCATCGTCGATCCGCTTCTGACACGTGTTTTATTTGTGGTCCCTCGTCGAGTTCCCAAAAGCGAGTAAGATCCGTTTCAAGATCTGCTGTGAAGGTGTGAAATGCCCTGGCCGTTGACGGGAAGACCGGGCTCCCCCCGATGACCCACCCGAAGTGTGTTTTTTGTAAACGGAGGTCGGGGCCTGTTGGCGGATTAAGGTTGATTTGGCCGACACATAGTGATGCAATGGTGGGCCCTGAGCTCAGCAAAATATCGATTGGGGATGGTAAATGGAATGTTGGATCGGCAAGATGGATATTCTTGGGTATTGGGATTGTTGATCGGTCTATTGGTTGATCCGGAATGGATGTCGAAATTGTTGGTACGATGAGAAATGTTAAGGTGCGTTGGTAGGTTCCGTTAGTGGATGTGATCGTGGCTGTAATAAAACGATTTGACGTCGTTGATAAAACATCGAGGGCTTTGATTGAGATGGAACACTTCTGTTGCGGAAGTCCTAAAGAGTTTGCAAGACGTTCGGTAATGAAATTCATACTAGCACCGGTATCTAACAATGCTCGGCAGCGAACTGGTTGAGATCTATCGTTTAAAATGTTGATGCGTGCAGATATTAACAGGTCGTTGGGTAATGTGGTGACCAAGTCTATGAGCAGTGATTCGGTTTTCCGAGTCGCGTCGGTCTGTGGTTGTCATTGTGTGATTTGTTGTTGGATATCGGATACTGGACTAGGGTACGATTGATTCGGTGATGTACTAGTTGGGTGTTTCAAAGGACTTCTGCCTTTGCCTGGGGGTGTCGTTGCGGGCTCTTCGTTGCTGGAATTGGTTCGATCCGTAGTTTGAGCATCGGATCTATGAAGAAGGGTGTGATGACGTTGTCCGCAAATGCGACAGGACCCGGCGGAACACTGTGGGAGTGTATGTCCTGTCGTCAGACAGTTAGTGCATGCCGATATTTCTTCGGCGGCCCTGATGCGTTCTTCGATGGTTTTCGTTCTAAAGGTTCTACAAGTCCAGATCTTGTGCGGTCCGCTACACATTGGACAAATTGATGACGATCGTGATGTGACAAACGCCTGCCCGCGTGGCTGGCGCGTCGTCCTTGAGGGTTCGCTGATTAGACACCGATCGTTCAAGAAATTGAGGAATTCCGTGAATGTGGGGAACGGTATGTGTTGTGTTTTATCCTTCCAGATGAGATCGGTATCCCGGTCTAATCTAAAGGTGCATAGATATAATAGCACGGAGTCTGCCGTCAAATGTCCGAGCGATTCTAATGCCTTGTAATGCCATTCTAGTTTGGTCGCGTAGGATTGCAAGTCTAGGTGTGCTGTGCGCGATGCGAGGCCTGTGTTGAATATCTCTTGCAGGTGTCTCTGCACGATCTTCTCTGGCCTGTTATACCTTTTCTCTAGTATTGCCCACGCGGCGGAATAATTGGTTGCTACGTTATTCAAAGATGGTATGGTTAGCGCCGCTGGGCCCGTTAAGCAGGATCGAAGATATGTCAAACGTTTGCAGTCGTCGATTCGCGGGTTGTCGTGAACCGTGTTACGAAATTGATTCGCGAAACCTGGCCAGTCCTCGTAAGCACCCGAAAACGTGGGTAACTGAATTTTTGGCAACTCGATGGGTTCCGGCGAGGAAATGTTCGGAGTCGGACCTCGGATCGTCGGCTCTGATTGTTTCGTTGCGGTGTCAATGATGGCCGACGCGTCCCCGAAGATAGTATAGAATGTCCGTTGTAAATTCACGCGATCCTGCTGTGTCGGACCTTCTTCCCTATCGTCTAGGTCACACTGATTCTTTTTGAATGATGCGAATTCTATCTCTAACTCTTTCAAACTACGTTGGATGGTGTGGATAGGGGCCCCTTCCTCATAACTGTCGAGTATTGCGCGAACTGCCTCTAATTCTTTTCTGAACCCCTCTCGTTTTAGTATCAACTGTTTTGTGCGCTCTTCTAGATTGGGCGCCATTGCTGATTTCGATACTTTGATTGGGCTTACCTTGGAGTTGCGGTATGAGACCGACGTTGTTCCGACGGCAAGATATCGCTTGTTACTATGCAGCGGACTGTGGTTGATGTGCGCTTCGCGAGGAAGGTGATCCTTCCCGAAGGTGACACAATGGTAGAGAAGTCGAAATGGTTGTACTTGCGATGTTGCTGATTGTCCCGCTGCGGCGGGAGGTTGAGTGGTTGCGTTCTTCGACCAACGGGTTGTACCTCTTCGAAGGTGATGCGCCTGACCTCGCTGGAGTGGTAGCGCTTCCGCCAATTATGATGGATTCACGTGGCACTGTATGGTCACTGATAAGTCCACCTTTTCACTGACACGTAATCCGGCTCGAAGGACCAATTGTTGCGACCGTTCGCGGAGAGACGCGGTCGCGAGGAAACGCGTCAGCGAGAGTCGTAAATTCTCGCTACGATTCAGTTAATCGACGCCGCGAAGTGGTCGCTCCCCGCGTTTCGTTTAGGATAACCGGGATGATTCAATGAGTGCAACTTATTCTACTATTGTAGAATAAATATATATATTTATATCTGAACAACACTTACAGTTTTTATAAGATATCGGTTTAAATGGTGTCGGAGGTTACCACTAGAGTGTTCGAGTTAGATATTATACAGTGTGATTAATTTGGACGCGACCGTACAGAGAGTTTTCGACTGCGACTGATCGGTTCGAATGTTAGATTGCGACTTTACGATGCTTCTCAGTGAGTTTGCTGGACTGAGCGATAGTTGTAGACGTAGTGACTGATTTGAGGACGAAGACGAACTGACTCGATCGTGACGATGCTGTGTCGGAGGTGAGCTAAGGAAGGGTGTGTCTAACGCACGGAATCATCTGATTTGTTGATGACAGTTTTTGGTTGGAGAAGTGAGGGTAATAGAAATTGTTTCTATTGGTTAGTAAGACTATCGATGGACTAGGAAGGGTATTAGCCACCCTCGATGGAAAGTTGGGAGTAGGAGGCATCGCACGTGTGAACACTTAGCGTTCACGTGTTTTCCAGACGTTAACCAGAAACCTTAGAAAACGCTTTCGTGGAAAGGTCCTTGTTTGCGATGAAAGACTTTCGCCAGAGTTTTCTGAGATTTATAGTCAGGCTGCGAGTGTTTTCAAGAGTATGCGATAAGGATGTGCGGGCATCTGGCTGCCATCCGTCCGCGATGTGAGGTCCGGCTCAGGTAGAGAGTCGGCCGACGTAACAACTACAATCCTTAACTTTAGTGGTTCTTGTGTATACTAAATTCAACCAATTAGAACAGATCCATAATTTTATAGATTTTTCTATATGCTAAGTTTCAACCAAATAGGAGAATTCTTAATTTTATTGGTTCGTGCATAAAATGAGTTTCCACCAAATAGGCCAGATCCACAACTTTATAGGTTCTTGTACATTCCAAGTTTCACAAAAAGAACAGAACTCTAATTTCGTAGGTTCTTGAACATGCTAAGTTTCAAACAAATAGGACAATCCTTAATTGTAGTGATTCATGTATATACTAAATGCAACCAAATAGAACAGATCCATAATTTTATAGATTTTTCTATATGCTAAGCTTCAACCAAATACTACAATCCTTAATTTTAGTAGTTCTTGTGTATACTAAATTCAAACAATTAGAACAGATCCATAATTTTATAGATTTTCGTATATGCTAAGTTTCAACCAAATAGGAGAATTCTTAATTTTACTGGTCCTTGTATATAATGAATTTCAACCAAAGAGAACACATAAACAACTTTATAGGCTCTTGTACATGCCAAGTTTCAATATAGAACAGAAAACAAATTTCGTAGGTTCTTGTATATGCTAAGCTTCAACCAAATAGGACAATCCTTAATTTTTGTGGTTATTGTGTATACTAAATTCACCCAAATAGAACAGATCCATAATTACATAGGTTCTTGTACATGCTAAGTTTTAAAATAGAACCCTAATTTCGTAGGTTCTTGTACATGCTAAGTTTCAAAATAGAACAGAACCCTAATTTCGTATGTTCTTGTACACGCTATGCTTCAACCAAATACTACAATCCTTAACTTTAGTGGTTCTTGTGTATACTAAATTCAACCAATTAGAACAGATCCATAATTTTATAGATTTTCCTATATTATAAGTTTCAACCAAATAGGAGAATTGTTAATTTTATTGGTTCGTGCATAGAATGAGTTTCCACCAAATAGGCCAGATACACAATTTTATACGTTCTTGTACATGCTAAGTTTCAAAATAGAACAAAACCCTAATTTCGTAGGTTCATGCATATGCTAAGCTTCAACCAAATAGGACAATCCTTAATTGTAATGATTCTTGTATATACTAAATTCAACCAAATAGAACAGATCCATAATTTTTAGTTTCTTGTACATGCTGAGTTTCAAAATAGAACAGGACCCTAATTTCGTATGTTCTTGTACACGCTAAGCTTCAACCAAATACTACAATCCTTAACTTTAGTGGTTCTTGTGTATACTAAATTCAACCAATTAGAACAGATCCATAATTTTATAGATTTCCTATATGCTAAGTTTCAACCAAATAGGAGTATTCTTAACTTTACTGGTCCTTGTATATAATGAATTTCAACCAAATGGAACACATAAACAAATTTATAGGCTCTTGTACATGCCAAGTTTCAATATAGAACAGAACACAAATTTCGTAGGTTCTTATATATGCTAAGCTTCAACCAAATAGGAGAATTCTTAATTTTATTGGTTCGTGCATAGAATGAGTTTCCACCCAATAGGCCAGATCCACAATTTTATAGGTTCTTGTACATGCTAAGTTTCAGAATAGAACAATACCCTAATTTCGTATGTTCTTGTATATGCTAAGCTTCAACCAAATACTACAATTCTAAACTTTAGTGGTTCTTGTTTATACTAAATTCAACCAATTAGAACAGATCCATAATTTTATAGATTTTTCTATATGCTAAGTTTCAACCAAATAGGAGAATTCTTAATTTTATTGGTTCGTGCATAAAATGATTTTCCACCAAATAGGCCAGATCCACAACTTTATAGGTTCTTGTACATGCCAAGTTTCACTATAGAACAGAACACAAATTTCGTAGGTTTTTATATATGCGAAGCTTCAACCAAATAGGACAATCCTTAATTGTAGTGATTCTTGTATATACTAAATGCAGCCAAAGAGAACAGATACATAATTTTTAGGTTCTTGTACATGCTAAGTTTCAAAAACGAACAGAACCCTAATTTTGTATGATCTTGTACATGCTAAGTTTCAAAATAGTATAGGACCCTAATTTCGTAGGTACTTGTACATGCTAAGTTTCAAAGTAGAACAGAACCCTAAATTCGTAATTTCTTGTATATGCTAAGCTTCAACCAAATAGGACAATCCTTAATTGTAATGATTCTTGTATATAATAAATTCAACCAAATAAAACAGATACATAATTTTTAGGTTCTTGTACATGCTGAGTTTCAAAATAGAACAGAACCCTAATTTCGTATGTTCTTGTACACGCTAAGCTTCAACCAAATACTACAATCCTTAACTTTAGTGGTTCTTGTGTATACTAAATTCAACCAATTACAACAGATCCATAATTTTATAGATTTTTCTATATGCAAAGTTTCAACCAAATAGCTGTATTCTTAATTTTACTGGTCCTTGTATATAATGAATTTCAACCAAATGGAACACATAAACAAATTTATAGGCTCTTGTACATGCTAAGTTTTAAAATAGAACAGAACCCTAATTTCGTAGGTTCTTGTACATGCTAAGTTTCAAAATAGAACAGAACCCTAATTTCGTATGTTCTTGTATATGCTAAGCTTCAACCAAATACTACAATCCTTAACTTTAGTGGTTCTTGTGTATACTAAATTCAACCAATTAGAACAGATCCATAATTTTATAGATTTTTCTATATGCTAAGTTTCAACCAAATAGGAGAATTCTTAATTGTAGTGATTCTTGTATATACTAAATCCAACCAAATAGAACAGGTCCAAAATTATATAAGTTCTTGTACATGCTAAGTTTCAAAATAGAACGAAACCCTAATTTCGTAGGTTCTTGTATATGCTAAGTTTCAACCAAATAGGACAATCCTTAATTGTAGTGATTCTTGTATATACTAAATGCAACCAGATAGAACAGATCCATAATTTTATAGATTTTCCTATATGTTAAGTTTCAACCAAACAGGACAATCCTTAATTGTAGTCATTCTTGTATATACTAAATGCAACAAAAAAGAACAGATCCATAAATTTTAGGTTCTTGTACATACTAAGTTTCAAAGTAGAACAGAACCCTAATTTCGTAGGTTCTTGTACATGCTAAGTTTCAAAATAGTTCAACACCTTAATTCGTAGGTTCTTGTATATCCTAAGCGTCAACCAAATACTACAATACTTACCTTTAGTGGTTCTTGCGTATACTAAATTCAACCAATTAGAACAGATCCACAATTTTATTGATTTTTCTATATGCTAAGTTTCAACCAAATAGGAGAATTCTTACTTTTACTGGTCCTTGTATATAATGAGATTCCACCAAAAAGGACAGATCCACAATTTTATAGGTTCTTGTACATGCAATGTTTCAAAATAGAACAGAACATAAATTTCGTAGGTTCATGCATATGCTAAGCTTCATCCAAATAGGACAATCCTTAATTGTAGTGATTCTTGTATATACTAAATGCAAGCAAATAGAACGGATCCACAATTTTATAGGACCTTGTACTGGCAATGTGTCAAAATAGAACAGAACCCTAATTTCGTATGTTCTTGTATATGCTAAGCTTCAACCAAATACTACAACCCTTAACTTTAGTGGTTCTTGTGTATACTAAATTCAACCAATTAGAACAGATCCATAATTTTATAGATTTTTCTATATGCTAAGTTTCAACCAAATAGGAGCATTCTTAATTTTATTGGTTCGTGCATAAAATGAGTTTCCACCAAATAGGCCAGATCCACAACTTTTCAGGTTCTTGTACATGCTAAGTTTCAAAAAAAGAACAGAACTCTAATTTCGTAGGTTCTTGTATATGCTAAGCTTCAACCAAAAGGACAATCCTTAATTGTAGTGATTCTTGTATATACTAAATGCAACAAAATAGAACAGAACCATAATTTTACAGATTTTCCTATATGTAAAGTTTCAACCAAATAGGACAATCATTAATTGTAGTGATTCCTGTATACACTAAACGCAAGCAAATAGAACGAATCCACAATTTTATCGGATCTTGTACAGGCAATGTGTCAAAATAGAACAGAACCCTAATTTCGTATGTTCTTGTATATGTTAAGCTTCAACCAAATACTACAATCCTTAACTTTAGTGGTTCTTGTGTATACTAAATTCAACCAATTAGAACGGATCCATAATTTTATAGATTTTTCTATATGCTAAGTTTCAACCAAATAGGAGCATTCTTAATTTTATTGGTTCGTGTATAGAATGAGTTTCCACCCAATAGGCCAGATCCACAATTTTATAGGTTCTTGTACATGCTAAGTTTCAGAATAGAACAATACCCTAATTTCGTATGTTCTTGTATATGCTAAGTTTCAACCAAATACTACAATCCTTAACTTTAGTGGTTCTTGTGTATACTAAATTCAACCAATTAGAACAGATCCACAATTTTATTGAATTTTCTATATGCTATGTTTCAACCAAATAGGAGAATTCTTAATTTTACTGGTCCTTGCATATAATGAGATTCCACCAAAAAGGACAGATCCACAATTTTATAGGTTCTTGTACATGCAATGTTTCTAAATAGAACAGAACATAAATTTCGTAGGTTCATGCATATGCTAAGCTTCATCCAAATAGGACAATCCTTAATTGTAGTGATTCTTGTATATACTAAACGCAACCAAATAGAACAGATCCATAATTTTATAGATTTTTCTATATGCTAAGTTTCAACCAAATAGGAGCATTCTTAATTTTATTGGTTCGTGCATAAAATGAGTTTCCACCAAATAGGCCAGATACACAACTTTATAGGGTCTTGTACATGCTAAGTTTCAAAATAGCACAAAACCCTAATTTCGTAGGTTCATGCATATGCTAAGCTTCAACCAAATAGGACAATCCTTAATTGTAATGATTCTTGTATATACTAAATTCAACCAAATAGAACAGATACATAATTTTTAGTTTCTTGTACATGCTGAGTTTCAAAATAGAGCAGAACCCTAATTTCGTATGTTCTTGTACACGCTAAGCTTCAACCAAATACTACAATCCTTAACTTTAGTGGTTCTTGTGTATACTAAATTCAACCAATTAGAACAGATCCATAATTTTATAGATTACCTATATGCTAAGTTTCAACCAAATAGGAGTATTCTTAATTTTACTGGTCCTTGTATATAATGAATTTCAACCAAATGGAACACATAAACAAATTTATAGGCTCTTGTACATGCCAAGTTTCAATATAGAACAGAACACAAATTTCGTAGGTTCTTATATAGGCTAAGCTTCAACCAAACAGGACAATCCTTAGTTGTAGTGATTCTTGTATATACTAAATGCAGCCAAATAGAACAGATACATAATTTTTAGGTTCTTGTACATGCTATGTTTCAAAAACGAACAGAACCCTAATTTTGTATGATCTTGTACATGCTAAGTTTCAAAATAGAATAGGACCCTAATTTCGTAGGTACTTGTACATGCTAAGTTTCAAAGTAGAACAGAATCCTAAATTCGTAGTTTCTTGTATATGCTAAGCTTCAACCAAATAGGACAATCCTTAATTGTAATGATTCTTCTATATACTAAATTCAACCAAATAGAACAGATACATAATTTTTAGGTTCTTGTACATGCTGAGTTTCAAAATAGAACAGAACCCTAATTTTGTATGTTCTTGTACACGCTAAGCTTCAACCAAATACTACAATCCTTAATTTTAGTGGTTCTTGTGTATATTAAATTCAAACAATTAGAACAGATCCATAATTTTATAGATTTTCGTATATGCTAAGTTTCAACCAAATAGGAGAATTCTTAATTTTACTGGTCCTTGTATATAATGAATTTCAACCAAATAGAACACATAAACAACTTTATAGGCTCTTGTACATGCCAAGTTTCAATATAGAACAGAACACAAATTTCGTAGGTTCTTGTATATGCTAAGCTTCAACCAAATAGGACAATCCTTAATTTTTGTGGTTATTGTGTATACTAAATTCACCCAAATAGAACAGATCCATAATTACATAGGTTCTTGTACATGCTAAGTTTTGAAATAGAACAGAACCCTAATTTCGTAGGTTCTTGCACATGCTAAATTTCAAAATAGAACAGAACCCTAATTTCGTATGTTCTTGTACACGCTAAGCTTCAACCAAATACTACAATCCTTAACTTTAGTGGTTCTTGTGTATACTAAAAACAACCAATTGGAACAGATCCATAATTTTATAGATTTTTCTATATGCTAAGTTTCAACCAAATAGGAGAATTCTTAATTTTATTGGTTCGTGCATAAAATGAGTTTCCACCAAATAGGCCAGATCCACAACTTTATAGGTTCTTGTACATTCCAAGTTTCACAAAAAGAACAGAACTCTAATTTCGTAGGTTCTTGAACATGCTAAGTTTCAAACAAATAGGACAATCCTTAATTGTAGTGATTCATATATATACTATATGCAACCAAATAGAACAGATCCATAATTTTACAGATCTTCCTATATGTAAAGTTTCAACCAAATAGGACAATCATTAATTGTAGTGATTCCTGTATACACTAAATGCAAGCAAATAGAACGAATCCACAATTTTATCGGATCTTGTACAGGCAATGTGTCAAAATAGAACAGAACCCTAATTTCGTATGTTCTTGTATATGTTAAGATTCAACCAAATACTACAATCCTTAACTTTAGTGGTTCTTGTGTATACTAAATTCAACCAATTAGAACGGATCCATAATTTTATAGATTTTTCTATATGCTAAGTTTCAACCAAATAGGAGCATTCTTAATTTTATTGGTTCGTGTATAGAATGAGTTTCCACCCAATAGGCCAGATCCACAATTTTATAGGTTCTTGTACATGCAATGTTTCTAAATAGAACAGAACATAAATTTCGTAGGTTCATGCATATGCTAAGCTTCATCCAAATAGGACAATCCTTAATTGTAGTGATTCTTGTATATACTAAATGCAACCAAATAGAACAGATCCATAATTTTATAGATTTTTCTATATGCTAAGCTTCAACCAAATACTACAATCCTTAATTTTAGTGGTTCTTGTGTATATTAAATTCAAACAATTAGAACAGATCCATAATTTTATAGATTTTCGTATATGCTAAGTTTCAACCAAATAGGAGAATTCTTAATTTTACTGGTCCTTGTATATAATGAATTTCAACCAAATAGAACACATAAACAACTTTATAGGCTCTTGTACATGCCAAGTTTCAATATAGAACAGAACACAAATTTCGTAGGTTCTTGTATATGCTAAGCTTCAACCAAATAGGACAATCCTTAATTTTTGTGGTTATTGTGTATACTAAATTCACCCAAATAGAACAGCTCCATAATTACATAGGTTCTTGTACATGCTAAGTTTTGAAATAGAACAGAACCCTAATTTCGTAGGTTCTTGCACATGCTAAGTTTCAAAATAGAACAGAACCCTAATTTCGTATGTTCTTGTACACGCTAAGCTTCAACCAGATACTACAATCCTTAACTTTAGTGGTTCTTGTGTATACTAAATTCAACCAATTAGAACAGATCCATAATTTTATAGATTTTTCTATATGCTAAGTTTCAACCAAATAGGAGAATTCTTAATTTTATTGGTTCGTGTATAGAATGAGTTTCCACCCAATAGGCCAGATCCACAATTTTATAGGTTCTTGCACATGCTAAGTTTCAAAATAGAACAGAAAACTAATTTCGTAGATTCTTGTACATGCTAAGGATCAACCAAATAGGACAATCCTTAATTGTAGTGATTCTTGTATATACTAAATGCAACCAAATAGAACAGATCCATAATTTTATAGATTTTGCTATATGTTACGTTTCAACCAAATAGGAGAATTCTTAATTTTAATGGTTCGTGTATAGAATGAGTTTCCACCCAGTAGGCCAGATCCACAATTTTATAGGTTCTTGTACATGCTAAGTTTCAAAATAGAACAAAACCCTAATTTCGTTGGTTCTTGAACATGCTAACTTTCAAACAAATAGGACAATCCTTAATTGTAGTGATTCTTGTATATACTAAATGCAACCAAATAGAACAGATCCATAATTTTATAGATTTTTCTATATGCTAAGGTTCAACCAAATAGGGGGATTCTTAATATTATTGGATCGTGTATAGAATGAGTTTCCACCCAATAGGCCAGATTCACAATTTTATAGGTTCTTGTACATGCTAAGTTTCAAAATAGAACAATACCCTAATTTCGTATGTTCTTGTATATGCTAAGATTCAACCAAATACTCCATTCCTTCACTTTAGTGGTTCTTGTGTATACTAAATTCAACCAATTAGAACAGATCCATAATTTTATAGATTTTTCTATATGCTAAGTTTCAACCAAATAGGAGCATTCTTAATTTTATTGGTTCGTGTATTGAATGAGTTTCCACCCAATAGGACAGATCCACAATTTTATAGGTTCTTGTACATGCTAAGTTTCGCAAAAAGAACAGACCATAAATTTCGTAGGTTCATGCATATGCTAAGCTTCATCCAAATAGGACAATCCTTAATTGTAATGATTCTTGTATATACTAAATGCAACCAAATAGAACAGATCCATAATTTTATAGATTTTTCTATATGTTAAGTTTCAACCAAATAGGACAATCCTTAATTGTAGTGATTCTTGTATATACTAAATGCAAGCAAATAGAACGGATCCACAATTTTATAGGATCTTGTACAGGCTATGTTTCAAAATAGAACAGAACCCTAATTTCGTATGTTCCTGTATATGCTAAGCTTCAACCAAATAATACAATCCTTAACTTTAGTGATTCTTGTGTATACTAAATTGAACCAATTAGAGCAGTTCCATAATTTTATAGATTTTTCTATATGCTAAGTTTCAACCAAATAGGAGAATTCTTAACTTTACTGGTTCTGGTATGTAATGAATTTCAACGAAATAGGACAATCGTTAATTTCACTGGATACTGTATAAGTTAAATTTCAAACTAATAGGGTATTCCTTAATTTTACTGTTTCTTGTACATACTAAATTTCAACCAAATTGAACAGATTCATAATTATATGGGTTCTTTTGCATGCTAAGTTTCAAAATAGAACAAAATCCTAATTTCGTAGGTCCTTGCATATGCTAAGCTTCAACCAAATAGGACAATCCTTAATTGTAGTGATTCTTGTATATACTAAATGCAACCAAATAGAACAGATCCATAATTTTATAGATTTTTCTATATGCTAAGTTTCAACCAAATAGGAGAATTCTTAATTTTATTGGTTCGTGTATAGAATGAGTTTCCACCCAATAGGCCAGATCCACAATTTTATAGGTTCTTGTACATGCTAAGTTTCAAAATAGAACAATACCCTAATTTCGTATGTTCTTGTATATGCTAAGATTCAACCAAATACTACATTCCTTAACTTTAATGGTTCTTGTGTATACTAAATTCAACCAATTAGAACAGATCCATAATTTTATAGATTTTTCTATATGCTAAGTTTCAACCAAATAGGAGAATTCTTAATTTTATTGGTTCGTGTATAGAATGAGTTTCCACCCAATAGGCCAGATCCACAATTTTATAGGTTCTTGCACATGCTAAGTTTCAAAATAGAACAGAAAACTAATTTCGTAGATTCTTGTACATGCTAAGGTTCAACCAAATAGGACAATCCTTAATTGTAGTGATTCTTGTATATACTAAATGCAACCAAATAGAACAGATCCATAATTTTATAGATTTTTCTATATGCTAAGTTTCAACCAAATAGGAGCATTCTTAATTTTATTGGTTCGTGTATTGAATGAGTTTCCACCCAATAGGACAGATCTACAATTTTATAGGTTCTTGTACATGCTAAGTTTCGCAAAAAGAACAGAACTCTAATTTCGTTGGTTCTTGAACATGCTAAGTTTCAAACAAATAGGACAATCCTTAATTGTAGTGATTCTTGTATATACTAAATGCAACCAAATAGAACAGATCCATAATTTTATAGATTTTGCTATATGTTACGTTTCAACCAAATAGGAGAATTCTTAATTTTAATGGTTCGTGTATAGAATGAGTTTCCACCCAGTAGGCCAGATCCACAATTTTATAGGTTCTTGTACATGCTAAGTTTCAAAATAGAACAAAACCCTAATTTCGTTGGTTCTTGAACATGCTAAGTTTCAAACAAATAGGACAATCCTTAATTGTAGTGATTCTTGTATATACTAAATGCAACCAAATAGAACAGATCCATAATTTTATAGATTTTTCTATATGCTAAGGTTCAACCAAATAGGAGAATTCTTAATTTTTTTAGTTCGTGTATAGAATGAGTTTCCACCCAATAATTCCACCCAGAACCCTAATTTCATAGATTCTTGTACATGCTAAGTTTCAAAATAGTTCAACACCTTAATTCGTAGGTTCTTGTATATCCTAAGCGTCAACCAAATACTACAATCCTTACCTTTAGTGGTTCTTGTGTATACTAAATTTAACCAATTAGAACAGATCCATAATTTTATAGATTTTTCTATATGCTAAGTTTCAACCAAATAGGAGAGTTCATAATTTTATTGGTTCGTGCATAGTATCAGTTTCCACCCAATAGGCCAGATCCACAATTTTATAGGTTCTTGTACATGCTAAGCTTCAACCAAATAGGACAATCCTTAATTGTAGTGATTCTTGTATATACTAAATGAAACCAAAAAGAACAGGTCCATAATTATATAGGTTCTTGTACATGCTAAGTTTCAAAATAGATCGAAACCCTAATTTCGTAGGTTCTTGTATATGCTAAGCTTCAACCAAATAGGACAACCCTTAATTGTAGTGATTATTGTATATACTATTTGGAACCAAATAGAACAGATCCTTAATTTTTAGGTTCCTGTACATGCTAAGTTTCAAAATAGAACGAAACCCTAATATCGTAGGTTCATGCATATGCTAAGCTTCATCCAAATAGTACAATCCTCAACTTTAGTGGTTCTTGTGTATACTAAATTCAACCAATTAGAACAGTTCCATAATTTTATAGATTTTTCTATATGCTAAGTTTCAACCAAATAGGAGAATTCTTAATTTTATTAGTTCGTGCATAGAATGAGTTTCCACCAAATAGGCCAGATCCACAATTTTATAGGTTCTTGTACATGCTATGTTTCAAAATAGACCAGAACATAAATTTCGTAGGTTCTTGTATATGCTAAGATTCAAAATAGAACAAAATCCTAATTCCGTAGGTTCCTGTATATTCTAAGCTTCAACCAAATAGTATAATCCTTAACTTTAGCGGTTCTTGTGTATACTAAATTCAACCAATTAGAACAGATCCATAATTTTGTAGATTTTTCTATATGCTAAGTATCAACCAAATAGGCGAATTCTTAATTTTACTGGTCCTAGGATATAATGAATTTCAACCAAATAGAACTGATCCACAATTTAATAGGTTCTTGTACATGCTAAGTTTCAAAATAAAACAAAACCCTAATTTCGTAGGTCCTTGCATATGCTAAGCTTCAACCAAATAGGACAATCTTTAATTGTAGTGATTCTTGTATATACTAAATGCAACCAAATCGAAAATGTCCATAATTGTATACGTTCTTGTACATGCTAAGTTTCAAAATAGAACGAAACCCTAATTTCTTAGGTTCTTGCATATGCTAAGCTTCAACCAAATAGGACAATCCTTAATTGTAGTCATTCTTGTATATACTAAATGCAACAAAATAGAACAGATCCATCAATTTTAGGTTCTTGTACATGCTAAGTTTCAAAATAGAACGAAACCCTAATTTAGTAGGTTCTTGTATGTGCTAAGCTTCAACCAAATAGGACAATCCTTAATTTTAGTGGTTCTTGTGTATACTAAATTCAACCAATTAGAACAGATCCATAACTTTGTAGATTTTTCTATATGCTAAGTTTCAACCAAATAGGAGAATTCTTAATTTTACTGGTTCTTGTATATAATGAGTTTCCACCAAATTGGACAGATCCACAATTTTATAGGTTCTTGTATATGCTATGTTTCGACCAAGTAGTACTATCCTTTATTTTACTGGTTCTTGTATAAGTTAAGTTAGAATCAAATAGGATATTTCTTAATTTGACTGATTCTTGTACATACTAAATTTCAACCAAATTAAACAGATTCTAATTCTATTGGTTCTTGTATATGCAAAATCTCTAACTACCGTCTATTAGGTTACTGTCAATTCTGGAAACAAATATCGAATTTCTTTTCTCTCATAATGCTTCTCGAATTCCCAAACATTAATGAATCGTGAGTGTAACGTCGGCCGACTCTCTACCTGAGCCGGACCTCACCTCGCGGACGTATGGCAGCCAGATGCCCGCACATCTTTATTGCGTACCCCTGAAGACACTCGCGGGCTAACCATAAATCTCAGAAAACTCTGGCGAAAGTCTTTCATCTCAAACAAGGGTTTTTTCACGAAAGCGTTTTCTAAGGTTTCTGGTTCGCGTCTGGAAAACACGTGAACGCTAAGTGTGCACACGTGCGATGCTTCCTACTCACAACTCTCTATCGAGGGTGGCTAATACCCTTCCTAGTCCATCGATGGTCTTGCTAACCAATAGAAACAATTTCTATTACCCTCACTTCTCCAGCCAAAAACAGTCATCAACAAATCAGATGATTCCGTGCGTTAGACACACCCTTCCTTAGCTCACCTCCGACACAGCATCGTCACGATCAAGTTAGTTCGTCTTCGTCTTCAAATCAGTCAACACGTCTACAACGATCGCTCAGTCCAGCGAACTCACTGAGAAGCATCGAAAAGTCGCAATCTAACATTCTAACCGATCAGTCGCAGTCGAAAACTCTCTGTACGGTCGCGTCCAAATCAGTCACATTGTACAAGATTTAACTCGAACATTCTAGTGGTAACTTCCGATACTATTTAAACCAACACCTTATATAAACTGTAAGTGTTACTCTGATACGAATATACATATTTATTCTACAACCGTAGAATAAGTTGCATTCATTGAATCACCCCGGTTATCCTAAACGAAACGCGGGGAGCGTCCATTTCGCGGCGTCGATTAGCCGAATCGTAGCGAGAATTTACGACTCTCGCTGACGCGTTTCCTCGCGACCGCGTCTCTCCGCGAACGGTCGCAACAGTGAGAATTCACGTTATTCATACTTTAGTCGAATCGAAGAAATTATAGGTGTTAAAAATGTGTATCAGATGTTTTTGTAAAATACTTTTTAACATCTTAGGTACGATGCGCCACTATAGTGGCTTCCGCAAATGTCATCTTATATTACAACGCGCCATTATAGTGGCGTACTCTACTGAATCATTCGCTCACCGTTCCAACTAAATGATCTTAATTTCTAAATAATAAAATAGATTCTAAATAATATAGTCTTCGATTTTGATACGCCAGTGTTAGGTATCAATTACTGATTTTCGTTAAAATAAATATATCATTATTAGATATTCCTTTTAACATGCCGATCCATATCCTTATAATTTTTTAGAATCTTCAACCTCAAAATATCGCTTCAAAATAGAATACTAAGAGCAATTTGACAATCACTATCGCGCTATAAATGTGAAAATTGTGACGTGGGTCTATATATCGTATCGTGCTTTAAAATATATCACACTTAATTGTATTATTAATTATTAAAGTTAAAGTATAAGCATCGTATTTTTAGGAAAAATTATACTTCAGTTATCATAAACTTCATTTCAATGTGCTTGCATAGAGATCAGCATTATGTTTGGTATTGTATTTCATGTACTTCCATCTTTTCGGTTACGATACCATGATATGATTTATATTATATATATATGTCGGGTTGGCGTTAGGGGCGTTTAATGAATCTTCACCAGTGTTGTTCATGGTTGTCGCACAGATGTTTATTACACAAGTATGGCTGATACAAGATTGACAAGCGGACGCGGTAACTGGACGCTAATGACAATGGCCCTAGGTTCGATATAGCGAATCCACGGTCCACGGGATAACGAATATACTTTGCTTCAAAGTCTAAGTCGGACTCGACTTACTACTCGTGATACAAGGATCGTTTGATTGACTCTTAGCTAATGAGATTGCCAGAAAGGGAATGACTTTCCGTCACGACGACGCTGCAGAGGAAAACTATGATGGGGTGTGCCTAAGGGCACGAGATCATCGGATTCGTCAAAGAAAGCCTCCACTCGGAGGGTGAGGGAAATAGACGCTGCTGTTAATTGGTCAATTTCTATGTTGGCGGTTAGAAAAGGATGCTAGCCGCCCTAGAGAGAGAGTTCCTAGCAGGCAACGTCGTACGTGACCAAATCAGGTTTTCCCATAACTTCCCGCAATAGGTGACAGATTTACAGGCTAATAGAATAAAGACTGTTTGTCAGTCTGAAGGACTTTAGTTAACTAAGTCCTAAGATTTGTAACGGTTCCTCAGGCTATCTGAACATAAACTGTAAACGATGCATCGGCATCTGGCGATCATCTTGCCCAAAGAATGGGGTCTGTGTGTGGCGAGCTGCGGGGCTGTTGGAATGTCTTATTGTCAAGTGTCTGTACTGCCAATTCTTTAAAGGAAAGCTATGTTACTTTATATCTCTGTTAGGTGGAACGTTCATCCCGTGACCGTGGCTACGCTCGGCGACCGGTTGTCGCCTCGAGCCTAAACTCATTGTCTCAAGTTTCGAATGACTGTGTCTGGATTATTTTGTAAATGCTACAGTATTGAGGTTTTTCCAAATAATTCCAGCGTGGAGGGGCCCGGTGTCCTTTCATCTCCGACATATATATATTGTGGCATGCTTGTAAAATCTGGACATGATTCTTTTGTTAGGTTTTTATAATTATATCTCAATTTTAAGATTAATTAAACGAATATTTAATGATGATTTTAATATCGAAAATAACGATTATTATACTACGAATTTTTATATGAATACAATATGTTAGAATATGTGAAACATAAGGTCCGTTCAAATAACATCAACAAATGAAAAACTGTTTTGTACGAAGAAAAACAAGAAAGATATAAAGAATACTAGGCTTTGTTTTCGAGAAAATTGATCTTGGAAATCTGTTTCAAACATGTAAATTTGGTTAGTTACCAACTAAGCAGACGGAAGTTATTCTACGTGGAAAAATAAGAGAGAAATGTGAAATAAAATCTTTTCGTATAAAGCTTAATTTTCAAGAAAATCGAATTTCTTCGTGCTCGGTTCATAACACTCTTCGACATGTATCTAATTTTGCAACCTTCAATAAGCGATTCTTGTAGACATTTGCGAGCTACATTCGAATTTGCAAACCGTCTTTTTCCTATAACTCACAATTTTTTAAAATATCAATTTTGAAGAGAATTGCATATTTTCAACTTTAGAAATATTTTGTGTTCTTATAATAGCAGCTATTGAGTTGCGATAGAGACGAAAAAATTCTGTGGACTCTCCCGAATAAAATGATATGTATCATTATTGCATTATGAACATTTAAACATATCTAAATAATGATTAGAGCGAAAAAGCATCTCAAACGCAACATTCCTTCTTACATTTCTCAGTTTATTGAAAAAACTAAAGGTCTAGAAGAAAACCTAACTACAATACGCGATACAACAAACATTTCTGCTAAAGCAATCATCATCTATCGTATTTCATTTGAAATATAGAAGCACAACTCGCGATGTTTTTTCCGCCATTTGGTAGAACGGAACCGATAAACACACGCAGTTTTACTTACATCGAAAGTATTAGCATTACCGAGATTTTTAGATTTCTTATATCGCTGCTTGGCATTGATAGTGGCACAAGTAAAAAGAATTTCGAATTTGCTTTTATTGAACATCAAATCTACATTATGCTTTTCTTTCTATCATATAAAACGGTAAATTTAAAATTCCGTCAGTTTTGCGCCACAGGACAAAATTATTACGTATCGCTCTGACCTTATTTTTACAACAATATTTTCATATCTTCTGTTGTTTGCGACACTATAAGTAGAAGGTCATACTGCTTTCGAGAATAATGGTATATCTTGTGTTTAGTCAGTTTTATAATGTTATTGAAATGACCCGTTCAAAATCTCTTCGTAAATTTTAAAAAACCTCTCCTCTAAAATTTATCTGTTTGCGAATTGTACCACTATCAACGACAAGCAGCAATATACGGTTTGAATACCTTTCTGTTTCTGCTTTATCGATTCAAAAGTATTTACTAAAAAATATTCCATCAATTTCGGAAGTTTACTTTCAATCTCTTTTTTCTCATTAATTTAAAAATTCCCTTTTTCGAGCTCTGCATTCAAATTTCTCCGACGCTCTCCGAAATTTCTCAAATAATAATTTTTGAATCATACACTTGTAAATAATAATTCATCACGATATTCGTAGTTTTCTGACCGTTCTGAGGTATGTACGGAGGATCATAATCCTTTTACCAGAAGGTTCATCGTCTTCTTTGCTTTGTGGCTTTAAGCCAATTTGAGGTGACATTTGCTCTCGACAGTGCTCTGAAATTGTCTATCTATTTGAGAGTTTAGGTTAGAAAAATTTACCAAATGTCCTGCTGCATAAATTGTAAAGTACAAATTAAATCATAAAAAAAAATTTGAGAGCAGTTTGAAAGTTTGCTATCACACAGCACTCTCAGAACTGTCCATTTGAGATTCGCTCGTGCGTTTGTTCGTCTGTTCTGCAGTTTGTTTCAAAATACAAGTGAGGTGAAATAGCGAGTGAACGAAAGGCTTTGTGCTCTTATTGTTGCGTACAATTGCATACAATTGAGTGTAGAGATAAAGTAAGGATAAAGTTTTTTTTTTTTTTTTTTTTTATTTTATTTTGGTTATTTTACAATTTGTCCTTGCGGACATTTGGTAAAGTGTTATATCTTGTTGGTGAAGAAAAAAAATATAAATAAAAAATAATATAGCATGTGGGCGATTACCCCCAGCGGGGTACCAGCTTCGTTTTTTTTTCTAAGTTATATCTTTTATGAGGTCTATGGGTGTTTCCTTTTTAGTCTTCTTGCGATGTTTGTTGTGTTGCACGTTTCAACTGCCAGCTGGTTCGGGTGCGTTTCTATTCTTGTTCTGTATCTTGTTGCGAATCTGGTAATCTCCTCCTTGACCGTTGGTATTCCGAGGTCTTTCCTTATGTCCTCGTTTCTAACGTACCACGGTGCGTTTACCATTGTTCTAAGGATTTTGGCTTGGATTGTTTCTATTTTGTTTATGTGGCTCATTGCTGCTGTTCCCCATAGTGGAATTCCGTATGTCCAGATTGGCTTTATGATTATTTTGTATATTTTCAGTTTGTTTTCTGTGCTTAGTTTGGATTTTCGGCTTGTTAGCCAGTGCATTTGTCTCCTTGCTATCTGTATCTTGTCTATTATTGATTTGATGTGCTGTTTCCATGTGAAGTGTGTATCTATGTGAAGTCCAAGGTATTTGACTTGCCTTGTTTGTGTTATTTGCGTGCCGTTCAGGAAGATGTTTGGTGTTATCTGTTTTCTCAATGTGAATGTGATGTGGTTGCATTTGTTAGGGTTAGCTTTGATTTGTTTGTCCTGTAGCCACTTTTCTATTTTTGTGATGTGTTCTTGTAGTATTGTGGCTGCTGTTACAGGGTCAGTGTGCCTGACTAGCACGGCTGTGTCGTCCGCGAATGTCAGTATTTTGCTATTGGTAGTTGTTGGAATGTTGGCCGTGTATAGTGTGTATAGTATGGGTCCTAGGACGCTTCCTTGTGAAACACCTGCTTTGATGTCTTTGGCTTCGGAGTGTGCGTCCTTGATTTTTACTGTGAAGGTTCTGTTGCTTATGTATGATTTTATTATTTGGTATATTTTTTCCGGGAATTGTTTCTTGATTGTTTGTATTAGGCTTTCGTGGTTTATTTTGTCGAAAGCTTTCTCTATGTCCATGAATAGAGCTGTACAATATTGTTTGTTTTCTATTGTGTGTATTATTTCGTTGACAAGCCTGTGCATTTGTTCTATGGTGGAGTGTTTATTTCTGAATCCAAATTGATGGTCTGGTATTAGTTTTTCCTTCTCTATTATTGGTTTTAGTCGGGCGTATATTACTTTTTCTAGTATTTTGGAGAGCACGGGGAGTAGTGATATTGGTCCGTAGGATGTTGCTTCATGTGGGTCTTTGCCTGGTTTGGGTAACATTATGATTTGTGCCTGTTTCCATAATGTAGGAAAATATTGTATTCTTAGTATTGCATTGAATATTATTGTAATTAGCCGTATCGCTTTTGGAGGGAGGTTTTTCAATATTTTGCCATTGATTAGATCGATTCCTGGTGCTTTGTTGTTTTTTGTTTTTTCGATTATATTTCTAATTTCTTGTGCTGTTGTTTTGGGTATGGTGTATTGCTTGTCGATTGCAGTGCTAGTGGCTAGCGCATCGTCGTCCGTATGGCTACTGTGGTTGGTCTAGTCCAAATGAAGATTCCTTACAGGCAGCTAATCATAATGTTAACCAGACACATATATATCTGCTTTCTAAACAAGAAAAATATATCTGTGTGAGGTACATTTATTTAGAGTATAATCATAAATCATGCTATATAAATATTTAATATAATAATGTAATGTAATGACATTACATATCCCTACAATTATTTTATTCTTCTAATAAAATGTTTTTTAGGTTTAATTATTTTTTGTTTTTTATGTTACAAATATTTCAATTTATATTTTGTAGACTTACCATCTTTTCCAGTTGGCAACCAACTCCCTTGATTTGTAAGGAACGATGGATTTTAAGTCGGTATTATTGCCAAGAACTAGTATTGGTTCGTGTTGACTTTCGTTTGCTATAAATAAGGAAACAACTGTGCCCAAAATAGATCTTCTATTTCTTGAAATGTCTTAGATCCGAAAAATTCGTGAGTCCAACCTGGACCAAAAAGCGCAACAGAAAATTCCTTCGTGTCGTATTTTTTGTAAAGCCTGTAGATTATAATGGTTTAATGAAATATTAAATGACTATACGCTACAATAAAATAAGTAATATTGTAATTACATATGTTGAATTAAATCCACCACCACCAGGACAACATCTTCCCCAAATATCAAGTCCTACATAAATATCATGAATATCTCTGCTGTGATTTTTTGCAAGTGCCAAACCGTTTCCCAATTTTGATTTCGTCCAGTTATAATTCAAGTAAATGCCATCGCAGTTTAAAAAGAAATCTCTGAAACATTGTATTCAGAACATTAAATAAAATTTACAAACAGAAACAATTGTAATTAAGCTCATTTTGCCAATTTAATTTTCCTTCATTGGTTACGCCGTCGTACCATATAATTTCAGAATTTCTAATTGCTTCATGAATATTTTCTGTTAGATATTTTACAAAATAAATTAAATTATTAACTTGCTCACTTTTAATGGTATTTTCAATATTTAATAACCAGCCATCGAACTTATAAAATTTTGCAACAAGTATTAGTGCATCTGCAAGTCTTCTTACTTCTTCCTGAGATTCAAGTATTACATCCCAGGTACCTTCTCTTTCCGTAATTACAGTACCAAGAACTTTTACACCATGATTATGTGCTACATTAATCCATCCAAAAGGTGGCGCAGTTATGAAATGATGACTAAAATACACAAACGTGTCAATAACACTCCAGTGATAAAATAGGTAAGAATCATAAGATTCTGATCCATATATAAATCTGAAAAATCACGGGTATATTATGCATAATATATGAATTAATAAATATAGCGATTTCTATTACCTGTCTTCTAGGCAGCCACCTTTCATATCATGACGAAGCAACGTTTTAGGATGTACTTCTCTATCCAATTTTTCTAACTGCGTTCTTTCTGCGCTTATTTCTAAACCACTGTACACATAATCAGTTGAATCTCCTAGTTATTCAATTTCGGGCCATGGTTTCAAATTACCCACGTTATCGAATAATTCTTTTAAGTTTTCGAAAGGTTGTGACTATGTAACTTCGGTCCTCATCTCTCTGATTTATACTGTTCTACAGACCACTTTCAAATAGTTTTTAATTCATTAACTCAAACAAAGGTTTTCTCTTCTTATTTGCTTCACTGGAAAGTTGTATACATGCATGATAGTGTTCCCATCTAAGGGAACTAGCATATCAAATTACGTCACATGATTTAACATCATTATCTACCAACTGCTAATGAGCAAAAAAATGTTCATTTCTCTATCTGAAACAAAGTATATAAAATAAAATTATGAATTTATAATGCACGTACATCAATGTTTATATGATTGTTTCGACTTTGAAAGTAATATTCTTATTTACATAAGTATATATTCTTTAATATTTTGCAAAAATTATATCGAAACAAACAATTTGGAATAAACATAACTAAGTAAATACTTTAACTTTTTTTTATATTTAATTAAATATTTTATTTGATTTGAGTAGAATTTAACACCTAACCTTCACGTTTAAAATATTACTCTTTCTCATTCTATCTTTCAGTTTTATTTCTTCTGCTTCCGTTTTATGATATTTATGACATTTCTTAGTTCAGATATAAGTAACTTTTTCGTAATTTATAAAAAATGACACTCTTTTTAATTATCGTACACTATTAATCCATTACATGTCTTGTTGTAATTTAACTTTCAGCAACTTAAGATATGTGCATGTACAGAGTAATTTTCTTCCTAAGAATAATCATTTAATATTACGATAATACTAGAAACCTAAATTAATTACTGTTGTTAATTAACTTGCAAATAACGTAATGCACAGCCATACACAAGTCATACAAGTTATACTTATGTCCTTTAAGTCACCAGAAATAAATTTTAAATTTTATATTATATATTAATATATATTATAGGGAGAAGCACTATACAAAATAATAATGTTAAAGGCATACATGTAATTTATTAGTATAGATCCTTACTATATACAAAGCATTCTCTTCAAAGATAATATGTCGGCTACCAAACGATCGACGGCAACCGAACGCATTTCTGGTACTGATAATAATAGTATAGTCACAAGATAGTTGTGTATCTATGTCCAACTATAAAATTTGAAAATCGGTGCTTGGTCTCGCGGCATGTCGCATGTCTCATGGGACATACAATGTATCGCCTACGGTCTATTATGTGAATATATTAATAAACTTAACAAATTTGTTATTATTTTCTCTAGGTAATTTTTCTCCCTCAAGATTCTGAGGAAAGTACTGAACTGTTAACTCGTTATCAGTGTTGTCAAAAGTTCATCATTTATCACCTTTCCCACTTTATAGATAGGTTTTTCAAACTAAGAGCGGCATATGGTACATTTGTATTGTACGTGCGAGAGGCAGGTAACGTATAGCACAACCACACACAAGTATGTATCCCATTCGTAGTATGTATGCGAGCGTTGTACGATGGCCTAGGACTCCGTTGAGAGAAAAGAGAGAAGCGCAGTGTGAAAATCTTATGCCCTAGATCTCTGGCGAGTATCACACGTGGCGAGCAATTACGTGAATATTAGAATAAAGTTCCTTATAATACCTCTCCAAGTCCTCTCCATATTTTAATAGCCGTAAATTGGCGCAGCAGCGCCAAAATTTGAAAGAATAAGGAAACACATATGTACATATCTTTCTTTTGTGAGACAGAAGAGCTTTATTTTTCGGGTCTTCCAACGTTGCCGTCTGAAGCGTGCTTTCCATTTGCGACTAGCCACGCGATTATAAAATCCATTGTCGAATATGGCACAATTTTTATTCGTACTACCGCGATTAAGGATCGCGCGCGACTCTAAAGTTGCGACTTACCTCGGCAAGTCAGTCGCCTGCAACTACAAAGTATACGGAACATGTACGTGCTATTATATCCATCGTCAGAAGAATCGCGCGGGACCGAACGTCATTTTGCTGCTAGAAGTGTGGGCACTCCTCACTAAGGACGTCTTAATATATAACACTATTAACTTAAAGCACTATATAATATTATGTAGTTATAAATTATAATATTATATACTATTATAGTATATACTATTATAATTTATAATACCGTCAATATAAATAATTAATATTATAGTGATAAAAATGACAAAAACCTAAAATTCAATTATTTTATTTATATTATTCAGCTTTTCCAAAGGTTTTTCGTTCAGTACTAATGGTTTCTCGACATAAAAGTTTACTATCCTTTTATGAGAAATGCGGATTGATTAACAGATTGATTAACGTGTTAAGAAATGGATGGTTCTATTAAAAAGAATATAGCTGATCTTCATTGGGTGTCGCGCGTGATACTAGCCAGAAATGAAAAGAAGCTGAAAGACGTCCTTATTCCTTATCATTCTACATGCGTCGTGCAGCATCATCAAGTCGAGTTATCGTCACACGTGCGTGTTTCCTAAGAATCAATAAGAAGAATATCGGGATCCTTATCGCGAACCGAAACTATAACATACAGCCAAATTTACACCTTTTCACTTTGGATAATCTGTAAGTAATATACGTTTTACAACGGTTTGTAATATTTCTCAATTATACAATTTGAATTGCATTTGCTCCTAAGATGCTCAGCTGGTCTCTGACTCGATACAAAACGAGAGGAACGACCCTCCTACGAATACTCTGTTTGAAATAAACTGGTATGTATTCTGATTGTATAATATAATCGAATATAATCTGATTGTATTAGAAACAAATTCCTAATAGAAACGTTTTTGTATCATATGACTCGGAACGATTCAGATTAGATCATATTACTATATAATCTGTATAATCTAATCTACAAGACAAGCAACTTTATAACTTTATAAACGTCATATCGATTAAATAAAAAAAAACGGGATTTTTTCTTACATTTCCTCTGTATCTTAAAAATTATTTATCATACGTGAAAAAGTGTCAATAGAAGATTGTTGTTAATTCGTGCATTCGCGGGGATACGTGTCTCGGTTAGGCGCGTCAACGGGAGTCGTAAATTCCCGTTAGGATATAGGAATCGACACAGCGAGCAAGGCGATCCCCTGATTTCTGTTAGGATAATAGGAGTGGTTGTGGTAAAATAACTGTCGTCTACAGTCATCTAATATAAGGAATTTATTGCCGTTTACAACACGTGGAACGTATACAGATAAGATTGGATTTCGTCGGACCTTACACTGTTTAACTCGAGAGTTGATGTTGTTAGCGCGTCGACTGTCGGTACCGTGTTAGAATAGTAGACTTGACTACCCGATGAGTGTTGTAGCACTGACTTGATTCTCCGATGTGTAGAATAAACGTGATTTGACTCTACGTGGCGTCGTAGAGCAATGTTTGACCGAATGAGCGTAATGACTTGACTCTTCCGCGTTGTTGAAGAGTAGTGTACTTGACTGTCTGCGGAGTATAAGAACAGAGACTGACCCATCTCTTACTATTTAGGAGGAAAGCTCGGTGTGGGTGTACCCTTGCTGAACTAAGGACGCGGATTCGTTGTTCACACTTTTCGGTAGAATAATGAGGGTAACGATTCGCGATGCCCATTGGTTATAGCCGAAGTTAATAAACAAATCCGCGGAGAGAGGCTCCTGCAGATATGACTCATGGGTGTCCTTGGTCTTGGGAAAAATCAGCTGTTTAGCAGGGCACACCTGCTTTCCCCGTAATTAGCAAGAGGTGAAATAAACCTAATGACTGTTCAAATGACCATCCATAAACTGAAAATATTTGTATGAATCGAAGTTAAGCTGAAAAGATTCGGTTTATGCTGGTTCCTTGGGTTTCTTGCAGATCAGTGTAACGAGGGGTAGGCCTTGGCGGCCAGACCGAAAGGGACGTCGCACGGACCGTCTCGCGCGACGTAACAATTGTAGATAATAAAATTATCTATAAAATGAGACTCGTTACGTAACGATAAGCTCAATTTTTATGCTATACATTAGTAAATGGTGCAAAGACTTTTTTCTTAAATCGTTTATGACGTTAGTTAAAATTGTCATACAATATTGAGGTTTTATGGTATCAGTCATATCAAAATAGGATACCAAATTTCAAATCGATTCGTTTGTTAGTTTTTGTAAAATTAATTAATTAATTTACGAAACGGGAAATTTTTAATTTGTAAGAAAATTATGTGAGTTTACCTTAGTTTATGCTCCGATCTTCTACGCTATGTAGAAGACTTACTCCTCTATTACTAACATTCAACAGATATAAGTATAGTTCAGTGATTCTTTCAGTCTATTAATGAATGTAACTATAATGAATGTAATCATAACATTGCGTACAAATTTTTCTGGAAACGGAATAAAATTAGTATTAACGTCGAATGTGTTATAAGATACTAGGAGGAATTTATACGACAAACAATTAATTTAATATATTTTTACAAATAATTAATTTATTTATATAGGTTATGTTGTTTTCAAACGTGCAACAAAAAGTGAATCAACTTCAAAACAATAGTTAAAATGTACTATATACTGAAATAAGACACATTTGTATTAACGATATGCTGATGTTACATTTTTCACATAAAAAATATATTATTTATATTTTATAAATGTTAAAAAGTTGATTAATTTGAATATATATAATTTTGAAATTAAATGGAACCGCCTTTATTACAAACCGAAATAGCTCAGTTGGGAGAGCTAGACGAAAAAAATTACCTCCAAGACCAAAACAATATCCCGATAATTTTCCACATAAAAAGAAAAATAGGGATAAAAACAATACTCTACGAGGAAAACCTAAACGGACTGACTGCAGACACCAGGTGGAGGTACAACATGGCCCTCTCCCAAAAAGACACTAAAGACACGCGCAGAAGAAACACAAAAAAATATTGGTGGATTCCAAACCCATAAGAAAATATAAGTGAAAACTACCAATTCGACAAAAAAAAAAAAAAAAAAAAACCATTCCTACCACCGTATAACCTAGATGTAAGTACTGTAAATATGTAAATACTATAATCATTGTAAATAATATAATTTAACACCCCCCTCCCCTTCCCACTCATCCCCCCCATTTATTAATTATTAATTAATTAAAATTATCCCATTTCTATTAAAACATATATTAGATATAAGACTAATACTGCCAAATGAATAAGTTTTTAAATTTATCCAACGATTATAATAATATTGTCTTGTACTACATCATTACACGTTAGAATGAACTAATACTGTTAACTTAAACTTGTTAAACTTAAATTTCTGAGTTCAAGATCATCTCAAAATGATCTCAGAATCATAATCAATCATGACGATCTCAACTTTTTATCGGAAAAAAATTTGTAATTTACAAACATGTAGTTGATCGAAAATTATCTAACTTTTGTGCAAAACATTCCTTCCAGAAATTGTAGGAAATGCCGCTCAGAAATACTTGAGTATCAGAAATATTTGAAAATTGGCGGTTAAACTTACAGGATATACCCTGTATATATTATTTGAAACATACGTTTGAGATTGAAATAATACTGCAGTAAGTAATACTAAATGAATATACATATATAAATAATAATAAAATTATTGAAAGAACTAAAAACATTTATTATATATATTTTATTATGTATTTACATATATATTAAGATCTATGTATTTTTGAATGAAATAAGTATGTATAGTAAAAATTACATTAGAGATCCTGTTTACCATTTAATAAATAAGATTTCAATAACTTTCTAGCTATTTTAGGTAGTATAACAATTTTTCAGAAGATTATATGCATTCATCTATTACAGATTATCTATGCTAGCATGAACATGAAAACTTATAGCTTTTTGCAAAATATTTAATGTTTGATTACATATTTTTTTTGTTTTTTTTTTGTTTTTATGTGATTAGTTTTTTATTTTATTTTGGTTATTTTACAATTTGTCCTTGTGGACATTTGGTAAAGTGTTACATCTCGTTGGTGAAGAAAAAAAAATAAAATAAAATAAAAAATAAATATAGCATGTGGGTGGCTACCCCCAGCGGGGTGCCAGCTTCGTTTTTTCTAAGTTATATCTTTTATGTTTTGATTACATATGTAGATAAAAATATAAGCAACAATTTTTCAATAGTAACGGTAACAGGAAAAAAATGAATTAATATATATATTAATTAATATAATTAAATTAATCATTGGTAGAAATTGGTATCAACAAAAATCTATTATATTTACATTTATTGTTTCTAGCCAATATACTAACAATATAACTTTTATATAATATAACTATAATAATTTATTATAATATAACTTTTGGAATATTTAGAATTGGATTTTATTCCAGTTGTTAGTGAGTAATATCCATTTTCCATGTCGTTATTTCGTATAATGTTCTTTTTTAAGTATTTATGACAGTGAAAAGATTTTTCTATGATAGTATTTGCGTTAATACGTGATCATGTTTATGGTTGAAATAATAACGTTCTTTGAAACCGATGGGCTACATATCTGGCTAATGCGTCTGACAGCGACGAATACTCTCATGCGAGTAAACACTAAACGACCCGGTTTTCGGACGAAAAACAATACAGATTGGAATTACTTTGCGTACATAATACACGAAAAAACTGAATCATGGTTGAACGAGAATTTTCAGATAATATATTATCGTTTTCGAATCGGTAAAAAAATTGATGGAAAGCCAATTTGTCTTTTAAACTTATATCGGTATATACACTTACATATGTGGAACGCATAATAATAATATTTTTTAGTGAGTGTTACTGGTGTGCACTTTTCACTCACGAATGAATCCGGCTCGAAGGACCAAATGTTACAACCGTTCGTGGAGAGACGCCGTCGCGAGGGAAACGCGTCCGACGGGAGGCGTAAATTCTCGCTACGATTCGGTTAATCGATGCCGCGAAATAGTCGTTCCCCTTGTTTCGGTTAACGTAACAGGGGTGGTTTCATGAATGAAACCTGTTAACACTGTGTTAACAGGTTGATATATCGTCTATATTCAACAATCACTTATACAATAATACCACGTAAGCCTAATACAAACAATCAAGAAACAATTCCCGGAAAAAATATACCAAATAATAAAATCATACATAAGCAACAGAACCTTCACAGTAAAAATCAAGGACGCACACTCCGAAGCAAAAGACATCAAAGCAGGTGTTCCACAAGGAAGCGTCCTAGGACCCATACTATACACATTATACACGGCCAACATTCCAACAACTACCAATAGCAAAATACTGACATTCGCGGACGACACAGCCGTGCTAGTCAGGCACACTAACCCTGTAACAACAGCCACAATACTACAAGAGCACATCACAAAAATAGAAAAGTGGCTACAGGACAAACAAATCAAAGCTAACCCTGACAAATGCAACCACATTACATTCACATTGAGAAAACAGATAACACCAAACATCTTCCTGAACGGCACGCAAATAACACAAACAAGGCAAGTCAAATACCTTGGACTTCACATAGATACACACTTCACATGGAAACAGCACATCAAATCAATAATAGACAAGATACAGATAGCAAGGAGACAAATGTACTGGCTAACAAGCCGAAAATCCAAACTAAGCACAGAAAACAAACTGAAAATATATAAAATAATCATAAAGCCAATCTGGACATACGGAATTCCACTATGGGGAACAGCAGCAATGAGCCATATAAACAAAATAGAAACAATCCAAGCCAAAATCCTTAGAACAATGGTAAACGCCCCGTGGTACGTTAGAAACGAGGACATAAGGAAAGACCTCGGAATACCAACGGTCAAGGAGGAGATTACCAGATTCGCAACAAGATACAGAACAAGAATAGAAACACACCCGAATCATCTGGCAGCTGAAACGTGCAACACAACAAACATCGTAAGAAGACTAAAAAGGAAACACCCAATAGACCTCATAAAAGATATAACTTAGAAAAAACGAAGCTGGCACCCCGCTGGGGGTAGCCGCCCACATGCTATATTATTTTTTATTTATATTTTTTTTTCTTCATCAACAAGATATAACACTTTACCAAATGTCCGCAAGGACAAATTGTAAAATAACCAAAATAAAATAAAAAAAAAAAAAAAAAAAAAAAAATTTATACAATAATATAAGCGTCACAAAGTATTTGGCGATACGTACAATTAATGTGTTACAGAGAAATTCTACCCGACTTTACGATGTCTCTCGATGAATTCGTTGGATTAAGCGACTTTATTCGTCAGTATGCAGCTCTCGATGTATGCGGTTATACCTTAGAAACTGATTGATTTACGGGTAGAGTGGTTGTTCTACTTGTTGATTGCTTGGACGATCAGAACGAACTGAGTTGAAAGTGATGATGCTGTGTCGGAGGAGAGTTAAGGAAGAGTGTGTCTAACGCACACAATCAGCGGATTTGTTAATGACATGTTTTTGCCGGAAAAGTGAGGTTAATAGATGTTATTTCCATTGGCTACTAAAATCGTCGATGGACTAGGAAGGGTCTTAACTACCCCTTGAAGGGAAGCTGAGAGTAGGTGGCATTGCCCGTGTGCAAAATTAACTTTAAGCGAAATTTTAATTAAGAAGCTACTTTGCTTATAAAATTTTTAAAAAATTACATACCCAAGTATCAAACTCTCGACCAATACGTTCGTCATGTGCACAATGTCCGCGCTATTTTTCTCCGTCAGAGTATCGCGAGAGAAGTTATTGGAAAAATAAACGGTGCCAAGTGAGGCAGTGAGAGAGCCTCATGACGTTTCACAGATAAGTCACCTGTCAGATTCGATTCGTACAATTTATTTATCGGATTTTTACAAATGTCTCTATTCTATATTAGATAGATACTATTCCATACTTGGTCAAACAATGTGAGACAACAAGTAAAACCAAGGAATTCTTTGTTTGCTCTTAGAACCACGAGCGTGTGGTCGACCAGAACAGCCTCCGAATTCCACGATGACGGTGACCACAACAACAGATCGGAATTCCGGAAGCGCATATGAAGTTGGCGCGACGGTGGATTACACTTGTAACGCCGGCAGCCTTCTTATAGGACCGTCGACTCGTACATGCCTCGATACTGGCTTCTACAACGAGTTTCCACCGGTGTGCAAAAGTAAGAGAGCAAGAATTAGACACAGAGGCCACTCGGTGAACCATACACGATCGTCCTATCGATGTTAAATTCAACATTCTGCTCGTTTCAGGCATCGAGTGCGGTTATCCAGCGAACATAAAACACGGAGGTTACACACTTATCAACAATAACGTTAGTTATCTCAGTCAGGTGCTTTATTCCTGCGATGAAGGATACGAGATGACTGGTAAGAATTTATCGTGGCGTTAGCCATTATTTCTCATTGATAAATGGCTATCGTTTGTGGGTAATATCGTTTGATACCTGTGTTGAAACGCTTCGCCAACGAGCATTTTGAAGGAAATTGGTAAGAATATTAGTTGGTGTTGGATCCTGATGACATCATCTTTCTGATTGTTTATTGATCCTCTCGTTGCGGCTTGATTTTGTTCCTGATTCTAGAATCGTTTAAATTGGTTTATCATTTTTAGAGATTTATGGTAGAGATTGAAATTAATCTGATTGAAGATAAGCTTTGAATGCGTGCATGATTTTAATATGAGAATTTTTATGTTGCACAACTGACAAATTCCTGTGTCAGTTGCACTGTGTAGTGTTTATTCATGAAAATGAATAAATAGTGTAATAACGTAATGCAATGAATCTTTTCCTTTTTTTCTCCCCATGTTGCGAATCATCTACACAAGCGTTTCATGCGACCGTAAGCGATAAAAGTAAAAAGAAAATCATGGAGTACATTCAGTTTAAGCAGATATAAATATAAATATGTACGCATGTACATTTTCCAAGATACTCATCGATACATTATAATAATATATTATGATCAGATTTTTATACTTTCTCTCTAAGATTTCTAATTTGAGATTAAAACAAAATATTTTCGATTTTTATGAGACATTAAATGCTACAATATTTATTAATGAAACACCGATATAGTAGTAATAAAGCCAAAATGTTGTATAAAACAATTTTATAAAACGGTTTTATAAAAAATAATATAGAAGGATATGTATAACTTATATAAATAGACTTTTCATTTTTAGTTTAACGCTACATAGACATTGTTTACAGCTTATTAATAAATTATAATGGATTAGTAATTTGCAGAAGAAACAATTTGTTCCGATTACAGGTCGTGCAAGACTGACATGCGATATCGATGAGCGCTGGAACGGACCGCCACCACGTTGCGAGCCAATTCTGTGCGATCCTCCTGCTCCTGTTCCACATAGTTATATTCAAATCGATGAAGTCGACGAGACCGAGACAGTACCATCGAAAACGAACTTCAGTCGAAGTCTTCTCGTAGGCAGTATCGTTACATACACTTGCGAGAAGGGTTATAGACTTTCTGGCTTCCGACAAATATTATGCTTGCCTACTGGCTTATATGATCATGTCGCACCCACTTGTACGGGTATGTGATTTAATTATTTTTATGGAATAAATACAAATTTAATTATTTCTTTAGAAAGAGAAGCAAGTCATTTTTCGTGATAGTGTTTGCAATCTTCAAATACGAGGATAATTTAATTTCATAATTAATTATTGAATCTTTATTAATGTAAATGATATAATATGAGAATATTCAAAGGTTATTTTTCAATCCAATTCATGAGATATTTATTTTATACTTGGAACTTAAATTCATTTATGCATATAACTGTTATGCGCGTAGCAACTCAAAGAATTAATAAGTAATTCATAATTGTTTTAATATATACATATATAAATTTCAAAATGAATTCTGATTTACAACAGTATTGTTTTCAACCAAATTCTACTTAACTATTGTGTACCTTCTGTACCTGACTGTTATATGTGTGTGTCCGTGCGTGTGTGTGTATAAAAATAGTATAATACATATACTATTAATATAATATAAATGCTTATATATTAAAATATTATTTTAAACTAAATCACATATAATACGTATGAAATCTGTATTATAATATATCTGCAATAACTGTAGTTGCAATAATTGCAATAATTAATTTCAGTAATTTCAATAACGATATATGTAGATTATCATTTACATTTAATTTTTTGTTGAAATCGCAAACAATAATCTTTTGTCGTATTGACCTCTTAAGGACTCTTGACCTCTTACTCTACAAAATTCAATCAAAAATGTACTCAATTTTTTCGTTATCAATTTAAAACTATATTAATACGCTAATATATCATAATTAGAATTACAAAAAGGCTCTTTTCACTTAAACCAATACAGGAGGTCTAAGATAACTTGGGATAAAAGAAATTTTACATATGATTGGAAACTGGGAATTTATATATTCCTAAGGGATTATGTGAATACATAATAATAATAATCATTAAATTTTCTTTAACAGAACCTATGTGAATGATTAGAATTACAAGAGAATCAACGTCTCCAAAATTTCTTTATTACAGAAGAACCACGTACCACCGTGACTGTGTCTTCGATGGCAACCTACTTATTTAAAAGACTGATTTTCTCGTCCTTACCATTGACTGACTATCAATTACCGTAAATATTCAAATATACGTAGCGTAGATGCATGTTACATTGTTCCCATTTTGACTTTTAGATTCTTGTGTCATGAAACATGTTATATTGGTAATCATCTGATTCTCTTGTTATCTGCAATTTAAAAATTGTATTGCCTTCGACTTCTCTAACAGGCATTATTTCTTGGACAGACTATGCATAACTGTAGCTTCTATATACATACAATACATTCGCTCTTTGACCCTACGTGTATATATTGTATCGCTTACTCTACATTTGTTTAAACTTTCTTTATTCTTTCATCTGTCTTCTTGCCTATTTTCTTCTTATCTAAACTCGCGTTTCGTAGCTCCCTCGAAATATTGTAATTTGTAATTCATTCCGGGTGTTGTAATTAGTGTAACAAAGAGTTGTTACGTAAACAGTCTTTGCAGAAGAAAACGTGTAAGAATCAATAACCTCCGAGCCCTCTTAATTTCGATTATATTTTTGTTTTTAATATTGTCGACTGGTAATATTATAAATGTTGTTTCTATGCAGCATGCTGTAAAACATTACATTTTAAGTGAAAAAATACAACGTTACTAGACCAAGATATCTTCTGGAAAATTTCCATCTATATCTAAAATACGCTTTTACGATGTGCATTGTGAATTATTTTGGATGCATATTAAAAGTTTACAACGAACTACGCTCCAGGTTTTGGTTGATAAAAGAAATATTGTAGAATCTTTGTTATTCGAAAGATTGGAAATTTTTGAATTCATGGAAACGCAATATATTTGTCCTCTTAGTTTCATACATTTTAGAAACATAGGAATCGCAGTTTCTTTTTGAATGGAGTTTTAATGCAAACGTTAGTTTTTATAGACATTGAAATCATTGAAATTTCGAATCTGCACAACATTATAATATAGAACATTATATTACCATTGAATTCGTATAAAGTAATCTGGTTTTGAAAAAAAAAAAGGAAAGAAAAAGAGCAAAAAATGCGTTATAAAAAAATTACGTACCTTATAGAATGATTTAACACGAATTCTTAACAGAAATTCAAATGAGAGGTTCTATTGCATCTTTTATCAAAACATGAATTATTTTGTTTGATTAAAAAATTGACATAAGACGTACATATGATTTTTGCGTTAGAAAATGTAGAACAAGATTTTTGTAAATTTTTGTTATAAGAGAATACAATTATAAGAAACGGCAAAATGATCGACCCTTTCGAAGGTGATTAACACTTTCTAAATTGAAAGTCCATGTTTGTTAATCAAACCATATATGTTCCTAATTATATTCATTACAATTCTTTAAAATTGATATTACTAACATGATCTATTCTTTTCAAAAAGCATAATAATTTAAAAAGTTCTCTGCATCTTTCATTACGTCAAAGATAATTTATTAATGAGATCGCGTACGATATTCTTTTTTTCTCAAGAGAACAAATTATTGTAGATTATTTTCCGTGACGAAAGGGTTAGAAATTTAAAATTAGACAAACTTGTCTACATGGGACATTCAAACTAATCCTTTCATTGCTGTTAATTACCTATTTACCTACACGATATACATATAAAAAAATTATAATTAACTATAACATCGAAAATTACAAATTTTAAAGTATAATATAACATTTACCTCAATATTTACATTGTATAATTTAAAAAGTTAACAAATCCATTTATACACCACTGCGTTTCATAATTATAAAACCATCCAAAAACTTTCAATTTTTATGTGTCATATTATAATTTTTATATTTCGTCATAATGTCATATTTCAATAAGCTTAATTGTTCGATTTTGAACTTTCGAATATAATTCTAATTTATTTGTATAAGAATTGAAGAGTTTAGAATGGTTTTATAGTTATGGGACGCAGTGTATATAGTGTCTAAAATACTCACTTTTCTTTAACAATATATTTGCCATGAAGATTCAATTATTACATACATTAACAGATGAAGATTTACATTTAAAAATTATCTCAGCAACGAAAGGGTTAATCCAAACAATCATAATAAAACAATCATTCAAGGGAAGAGAAAAAATATCAACATTAACCCTTTGTGGTCGTATGTTTATTCTCAGCTACCAAAAAGAAAAAGAACCGTTCTAATTGTATAATAATATTAACTTTTCATATTGACAACATATTTCATTTCGAAGATACACCCTAATAGGATTCTGCAAATTAATACAATTAAATATTTTCTTATCTTGAATTATTTGATAAAGGATGCTCCAAAATGCTCCAAATGCAAAAAGAAAACTGAATGATATAATACATATATATATATATATATATATATATATATATATATATATATATATATACAGTAAACTGCGAATTTTTATGCAAATGCATATTTTGCATATATTTTTTACATATATCAATATAATTAAAAAGAAATAAAATCAAGACATATTTGTTTCATCTATTAAGTGTTATAATGAGCACAGTATTTGGATTATTTTTTATATATTTTCGCACATTATTTCGCACATTCTATAAATTTTTACGCCCTCGAATTTGCAATTTAATTACCAGTATCTGTTCAATGAAAATTAATTCCAACTAGCACGGTGCCCATATCTCGGCTGAATAAGATCGCAAAGGGTTAAAAAAGAAATAGTAACGTCCGCAAAAAAAGAAATAATTTTAAAAAGTGGAAAAAATAAAAGAAAAAAAAAAAGAAAAAAAAAGGAAAAGATTGATCGGAGGAAACTAGGTAACGATCAAGAAATAACAATTAACACTGAGCCCATTTGCGTTGCGGTGGCTAGCGGCAGTGGCAGCGTCAGAGGAAGGCGTCGCAGGGGGCTTGGCGGGATTGGTGCGTTGAGGGGTGGCGGTAGTGGTGGCCTTGGAAGGGGTGACACCGGGATGCCCTCGCGTTGGTATACGCTACTGGCGCTGCCCTTCCCCGACCAGCACCTGGGGCGCCGCGACTTGACGGCTCGCCGCGGCACCGATCATCCTTATTCCTTCGGCCTCTCGGCGGCCCATCGCGCTGGATACCTTTCCAACCCTGTCCTTTAAGATTATCAAACAATTACTTCCTATATAGTCTATATATATACATATATAGTCCACCATTATCGCCTTCACCCTCCACGCAACCACCGCCCACCACTACATCAACCATCACCACGTACCACTACAACCGCCATGCGCCACCCTCGCGAGTGATTACTAGTCAAGGTAAACGAGCAACGTTTATAATGAGCACCCATATATAGCGATAGCTCGTTCACCACCGCTCACCACGATTACCACGTATTTTTAAAGCTTCTCCTCTTCTTCCGGACGCACACAGGTCAATGCAGCGTTCACGCACTTTCTTCCCCCCAAGTAGCTTCATCTATGTGTACTGTTCTCTTAGCACATCGTTTAAATAGGATTGGGCACTATCCTTTTCGTTAATGGAAGAGATTCGATTTAAGGGAAGAATATACGTATAGTGAGAAGTTTAGAGTTTGATGGGATGAAGTGTTCTATGAAAAAATTTGCTCAGTTTCTGAAAATTATTTGTCTCTGAATTAAGATAACTTGCCCATCGATTAATAATGGTTCGTGATTTAAATAAATAAAGGAAAAGTAATTGCTAGATAGCTTAATAAGACGAAGTAATCGCAAATAAACGAGTAATTAGCGGAAGAAATATAATAATATTTTGTTGACTGTTAAACATAACTCAATTCGCATGAAAAGTTGTTCTAAACTGATATTCGCACTGATTTTTTATTAACTCTTTAACGTTCAAATCTTGTTGTCGAGGGACGTTATACACCATCGCTCAAAAGTCATAAAACAGTTATTATATTAGCTCAAAATTGGAAAAAATTAAATATATAATAAAGACATCAAGAAATAGTATTTGTACAGTGAAGAAATTATACACTACTAATATACATAATGATTTTATTAAAACAGGCTTGTAATTGAAAATTCATGATCTATAACAAATACCAACATTTTATTAAAAATACGAGATGTCCTAACACTTTTGAACAAGGGCGTTCAAGAGATAGTTTCGATTCGATAATATCAATGTTTAAATCAAATAAACCGGCACGTGATCAACCTATTGACTCCATTCGTCAATTATACGGACTTGAGCAAACTGGATGTTTCTACTTGTTTGCTGGTTTATGTTATAGGTTTGCACAAACTAGATATTTCCACTATATGTCAATTTATGCAATATAGAAATATATATCTTTTGTTTCCTTTTTTGTTTTTAATTTAATTTTAAATAGAATTTGTCGTTACATTTAAGTTAGATTATATATTTTGTTAGTGTATTAATACCTAATTCTAAGGTTTTAACTTTTCAACTTGAAATGTCGCTGTAATTCCATATTTTATTTCCCACTATGTTCCCTCTGTTCAATACATGTGAATTGTTTCAACAATTTAGTACTAATGCACATATTCAACTGTTTTCGAACTTTCATTTAATTATTTGTATTTCGATATTTCATTGGTCGTAAAAATACTTCCTGTTGTTATATTTGTTATAACTCTTCTATTACTTCGGGTTAAAAACGTGGAGCATCATTAAATTGTCAGATAACTTTAATTAACTGATATTTATAGGCTTAAATAATAAGAAATAATAGCATGATATAATTATGACTGAATACGATAAAACTGAATGTATAAAATTCCAGCGACATTCAAAATTACCATACCCATTGAGACTGAATAACCTTTTTAAAATTGGACCAAATGATTTGGATTTTTTTTAAAAATTAGGAAGATTATTTTACTAGATCAAGTATAAAAAAATTTTTTGAAAAAACTACAACTGGTCGGAATCGCCAAGAAAGAAAGTAAACATTATATTTTCCGCAACTTCTTTGTCTGAGCTTGTAATGAAAATTTAAACGATACATTTTAGACATTTATATCAGTTACATACATGCTGAAAATTTCATCGAAATCGGTTAACGTTGCTATGAGCTGCAAACGTTTAAAGATGGTGAAAAATGGCCTAAAATTTACGTCTTTCGGTGCCTGTCGCTTGTTTTCGCGACAACCAATTTTAATAAAATTTTCGGCATATATGTACATGTATAACTGATAGAAATGTTCGAAATGTTGTTTAAAGTTTCATTACAATTCCAAGAAAAAATTTTAGGAAATGCGATCCTTACTTTTTTTCTTGACGATTCCAACCAATTGCAATTTTTTTAGAACTTTTTTTATACGTCATCTAGTAAACTAATCCTCCTAACTTATCAAAAATATTCAAACCGTGCGGTCCTATTTTTAAGCAGTTATTCAGTTTTAAAGAGTGTTACAACAATTTTGGAAGTTACTGTAAATATAGAACTTTAAATTGACAACTAAACATATTTGTATAATCTCAACAAATTAAAATTTACTATCTCTGTATTCACAATTATATCTGTGTATATTAAAATTTATTTAATAGCATAGTTTGATAATGTTTCATAAAGTTTCTGGTTGTACAATAAGCTATGCTGAAGGAAAAATGCGATGATTACTAGAAAATGGCTCACTATATATAGTAAAATAATTTTAATAAAAATCACAAGAGATTTAAATTATAATAAACTCCTAATATATCTATATCTAACTATTTGGTGCTCCTTCCATCTTCAAATTGGTGATGGTATTGCTAATGATTTCACTACAAATTGCTTCAATTACACTTCGCTAAATTATGTTTCCCAAACAAACATACATAATACAAAATGAAACAATCGATTTGGCTTCAGTTTCTCAACTAAAGTGTTATAATAAAAACCAGAAATATTTGAATAAGAATTTTCTATAAAGAACAATCTAAATATCTGAAAGCCAAATCGACAATACAACAAACCGCATATATATCTTGCTTACTGTATATGTTCCTAAGAAGAAAGAAGGAAGATCATAAATTATTAATTAGAAATACACTATGGGTCTAAAGCGAATGAAATCAGCGAGATTCTAAATTCAAAATAAAAATAACAAAATTACATCGAAGCATTTATTTTCGAAAAAATGTATATGTGTTACTTTTCAAGTACATATATATTTGCTTCATTCCCAGCTATACAGGAATAAATAATCGACAAGAGACTATTTTACGTATAAAAATGTAAAATACAAATTTTTCGTTTGAAGCTTCCTTTTGAAGAAAATAAAGTTTGATCCTATTCGGTCAAAAAATCGCATATTCAACAAACTTTCAAATTTTATTTTCTTGAAAATTAAACTCTAAGCGAATAAATCTTATTCTATATTTTCGGGTCGAAAAAATTTAATTTATTTTCGTATGTAGAATAACATCCTGTCAATTCCTTACTCCTACCCAGTCGAAAATCAATCAAATACATGAATACCTATGTGATAAGTTTCCAAACACGATTTTCTATAAAATGAAATCTTCGACGCAATTTCGATTTAACGACGACGATTTTCTGATTTAACAAAATTTTTCTACCGATAAATTTCTAGTTTCGCAATTCACTAAAAAAATAAATATGATATTTATAACCGAAAAAACTTCGTGCCTGTTGAAATTAACATTTCACACGATGATGATTATCTGATTTAACAAAACATTTCTACCGATAAGACATTAGTTTTCTAGAAAACTACTTCTGTACATCAATTTAACAAATTACCATTCAATAGTCTTATTCGACTAATGTTCTATATAAAATAGAAAAATTGTACAACTTATCATTTTGTCAACCTACAGATATTACCAGTAAATCATTATGCATAAAGTTGAAATAATAATAAATATTTGTTAAACTATTCACACAGAAATCGCGGTAGAAGCAGCAAGCATTACCGACACCGTGCATCTCCAGATTGCAATACCGTGGCCAGCTTTGGAAGCAGTTCCTCTGAGAGTCGAGGAGGACTGAATCGATATTACCGTCAAGCTTGGGAAAATCTGCATGAGACGGCCGGTCATAAGACCAATCATCCTCCTCTTCGTCGCAAGGAGACCCTGGATGAACCAGGATACCGAGAAAATTACCGTGGCAACAACACCGAGAGAGATGGTTCAGAATTAGTTGTGAGCGATGTAGCCACGTACCCGTCTAACAAGCACGCCAGCATTTCTGACAAGAAACGCCATCATCATCATCATCATCATCACCACGGTAACTCTACGCCCGAGTGGAGGCAGTCTCAGTCTCATCACAGATACTAAACATAAAATCGGTTACCTAGAACCGCTTATTTTTTTGAGATTTTCGGTGAATCGATTATTGTGACGAGTCGCGATTAGATCACGAGCAAGTTGTATTTTTTATGCTGTATGCATATTTTATAAATGGTGACGCACTGGAAGATGGTGACTTTATGTTAGGAAATACGTACAAAATGTAAGGTAAATTTCTTTCAATATAGAGTTTTAATTTCAGCAAATGTATTTTTGATTATTTGTTGAATGTGAAAGATATAATTAATTGAATGTTTATTTGGTAATATTTGGATTTAAAAATATTTGTACAGACAAATTTGTTTACATAAATGAAATACTTCTTGTGTATGTGTATTTTTATATATAAGAACATCTCTTTTTTATTTCTTCAATACAGTAATATGTGAATTTTATATATTGATCTGATTCTTTAAGAAAAAAATTGATGAATTCATACATTGCTTTAATTTCAATTTTAATTTCTAAATAACTTTATTTTTTATAGAAAAGCACATCTATCTCAAAATCTTTTGAGGTGGATCGTTGACATTTTCTATAATATTCTAGATCTAAATTACACATATACATTTTGAAACATGTATAAAATCTTGTGTTTAAAATTCAACTAACTGTTTCTAGTAATTCAGCTAATTCTAAGTTAGAATATCAAAAATGTATATTGTTTTCCATTTACAATTCAAAGTTTACTTAGAAGAATGTATATTTAACATGAATTATAAATCTTTGTCCCAAATTTTTTCAAGAAATATGTATATGTATATCTAATATTCTTAGAACAATATTTTGTAGTCATTTGACGAAGAAATTAGTAAAATAAAATATTACCAAATGCATATATATCATAACAAACGTTTGACAAATATTTAAAATCATTTTTTTTAGAAATAAAGTTTCATGTGAATAAATTTTCTTATATTTCATCTTCTTTTTAGCATTAAATCACCATCCATCCATGTATTCTGCTATATCATTTATGAAATAATTTGTAACTCCATTTAAAATGGAAACTTAAAAGAACATGGTGAACAATTCAAACGTTGCGTAGGAGAATTTTTAAGCGTGATTCATAGATAGAAAAACTAATTCATCCTACATTTATTGTTCTGTTATACAGTAAATTATTTACGACTACCTTGTTACGTAATGTAAATACCGTATACTGCAGTAGCGTAAGTCAAAGATGAAAGTTGTGAATGTAGGAGGATCACGAGTTGATCGAAGGATATGCCAAAAAAATGAGAGAGTAATATATGTATATGTATAATTACTGATCAAACGAATTCTAATAATTTTTAAACGAATTCTATACAAACTATTATAAGAATGTTCGATTATAATAGGATTGACAATATTTTATGAAAATCATACGCATACTCGGTTGATCAATATCTGTAATGGGCACCTTGGCCTCGCCTTAAAGGAATCGAACAAACTCATAACGAAACGATATTCGAAGATGGTACCGTTAAGGAAAGGCCGACGCTATACATATCAGAATCAAAATTCATTTAGTTATGGTGCTCATTTTAAGACACTTTGCACTTATTCAAATTCATGTCGGATCTGTTTTTGCAGATTTTAAAACACCTTAATTAATTATTTGTGTTTAGTATTATTTTAACCAGTTGAACATCTTTTCTCATGCTTGTCAAGAATAGAACATATATAATTAATAGATATGTATTTAATCATTGACTGACGTAAGATATTCGTAGTAAGTTTGTACATGTATTTATTTAATACTTCAGTAATCTACAAAAAATTGTAATAGTGCCATTATAGGCAAACTTGTTTAATTGTATCTATACATGCATTCTAGTTGTTTAAACATAAACACAGAATGGTGAACACTCGTGTATCTTCAGTAACTTGTTATGTACGTACATAGTTAGTTTTAGTCTTAGTTATGCACGAATTGTTTCAACTAAAAATATTTATGTATCATAATTGTTTCACAGAAGTTCATAAAGGAAAATACAAATTGTTCAAAAAGTTAATAAGATAAATTTAATTCTTTTAATACATCATTTTTGTTTAAAAAAATAAAAAACTACTTATCATAAAGTAGTTAAATGTAGCACACACAGCGTTAAAAATATCATATTTAATTATGCAGCCATTCATCTATTAAGTGTCCAACCTCAACTCTGGCAGCTTTCAACTGAAGTGGATCATTTTTGGAAGGAGGATACATGTTGGCACAATGAGCAATACCTATGGTCATAATAATAAATAAATTTTTTGTATTACACGAAAAATGAAAAATTTCAATTAATATGTACACACCATCAATATAAATGACAGGTATTTGCGGATTTGCTGATTTTGTAATTCCCGAAACATGCCAAGGATCAATTGATCCATGTACAAATACTACATTTGTAGTCTTTAAATCTAATCCTCCATACAGAATATTTGTTCTATTCACTGCCGAATTCAGCAAATGAATATTGTACCTGTTAGAATACGGAAATGTTATAATTTTATAGCTAATGATTTATCATAATTGAGAAATGTATTTATCGTAATTTTAAATAAACCTTGGGCCAAATATATCAATGCATTGTTGCACAAAGAAATCTACTGGGAAAGTTTCACTAAATAATTTTGGGCGTGCTGTCGAAGTTTGAAAGAATCCAAATTCTGTACACGTTTGGTACGTCCATTGACGTCCTACAAGAAATATATTTTAAAATACAATAAATAAAAATTAAAACAGCAATAGTATAAGTAAAAAAATACATTATCCCCTTCTGCTTCTTCGCTAGCCCATGTTATGTTCCGAAGTTTATGAATCATTTTATTATACATATAATCCAAACACTTTTTTTCTGATGCTTGTAATATTTTAGTGCTCAAAATTGCAAGTCTGTCAATAGCAATACCCAATGTTTCGTTCGTTAATATGTCGCAGGCACTATCGATAGTTAAATTAGCCATTGCGGAATTATTACGATTGTCTTTATTGTACTGTACAATACCAGCAAAGATGCTTGCTATTGTTTCATACAAATTCGAAATATCATTACGTTTGGTATGTTCGTTGATTGGATCACATAAACTATAAGTAAAAATAATTTTTCAATAATGATATAGTTGATTTGTAAATGAAGAATTTTACTTTTACTTACATAAATTTTTTAGCTATTCCTTGTTGACCGATAGGACGATGTAACATTATATGAAATTGTTTGTTTGCTTCTAGTATTGCATTTACACATGCTTCAGAATATTCTTTGAGGGCATTTTCAACAACAACAAAGTATTCTATAAAGTATAATTATTAATATAAAACACTTCTGTTTTAAATAAAATATTTTTTATATTTAAGTGTATCTTATATTTACCCTGAAAATCAATTTCTGCTAATAAAGGACCACTAGCAGAAACAGCCCCGTGTACTAAATGAGGATATTTATTACGCAATCAAGCAGCTAATGATCCAGCATATGATCCTCCAAATGCAATCCATTTAGTACCAGCTGGTAACTTGTAATTAATATTCATGGATTCTATAAAGTAAGCCAAATCTGCAAGTGCCTGTTGCGATGAAAGATACATTAAATTTTTCACGCCGAGATCCCTGCAGATAACAAAAACGTAACATTATAACTTAAAATGTATCAATTATATATTTTATAAACAATGTTACATACGAAGTAGGATGACTTTGTCCATAAAAGCGGTGTTCCACTTGAAAACATAGCGCCCCAAATTGCTTAGCATATTCGATCCATTGACCTTCTGCCATCCATTTAGCATTTGCTGCAGCTTCACCACTTATCATCAAAAATACTGGACCACCTTTCTTATAGTGCTCTCCAACCTAACCCCAACCTAACGTTTACGAAATATCTCTGAAAAAATAATAAAAAGATTTATATTATAAAATAAAAATTAAGAAATATTTAATATATTCTTATTACCTGTTGCCAAACACGCGCATCAGTTGGATCAAAGTGATCTAGAAACTGTGTAAACCATTCAGCACTTGGAAGTTCATGATCTTCAGATAAAATTGGAGCACCTAGATTACCATATTTGCTTCGACCCCTCATAAAAGTCTCCCATGATATACTATTATTTATAAAATTAACGAAGAATAATAATAGTAGTAAACGGTTCATAGTATCCTAGGTTTGGATAAACTATAAAATATGCATTCTGAAAAAATAAAAACTAAATTTATTATTTATATTACACATAAAAAATTAATATATTACGAATATTATTTTATCAATTTTATTCTCTAATAAATTAAAACATAACGATAACATAGTTAATACTACCTTTTTAAAATACAAGTTGTCTTACATTTATTATTTACAGAAATGATATTTTTAAAATTAGTTCTTATAATATAGGCACTAATATTATTCTTGTACAAATTTACACGTGTTTTTTATATATGAGTACTACAATTTATTAACTTGAAACCATGCTTGGAACAAAATTCCAATCTTTCCAACATGATAAAACTAAAAGAATATAAATATAAAAAGCAGAGGAATGTACTTACAAATTTTATAGTAATGATAAGTTGTTCTTTCCTGTTTAGAGCTTCTTTTTCTTTATAGTACTTATTGAATAATTTACTTAGTTCGTTTTAATATATACAATATTTAGAGAAAACATTATAATTTGTAACCTTGATGTAATGAACAATTTTGCTGCTTTGCAAAGGCACTATATGTGTATTGTTAACTTGACTTGTAGCAGCTTGTAGTACGTGCAGTCTAATATATATATATATATTATATGTATAGCTGATATAGTATGTGCATTTTTTGTATAGCGCCCCCTATAAAACGGTTTATTACAATAAATATATATATATGTATATCATATACACGAGTGTAAGTTAGCAAATAAAAGTGCATAAATCATTTTACGAAAATAGTTCGTGAAAAAAAGACAGATACAAAAGTTCCAGATAACATTACCAAAAATGGCTCTAAATATATGAAAACATTTTAGATTTTAAATAAATGATACATGTAGTTAAAATACATATTATCAATGTAAACTTTGTAGTGTTAATTGTTAACGTAACTCGTAAGTACACTTATTTGTCTTGTATTACTTTTTGTTGTACTGGATATTAATTAGATTAAATATGTTATAATGAATAAAATCCAATTTTTTTTTTCATTTGAAAAGAGTTACATTAAGAATCTTCTTCTATTATTGATTATACATACACATAATTACTTCTTAAAAGATAATTATCATACAATCTACTAAAACTATATTTTTAATGTTTTATACATTTTTCTACGCATTATACTATTTATCTTATGATATTATAATATTTTATTTTTTATATATTTAATAGTTCCGTTTATATATATTTAAGTATATATTTGTGCATGTTGCAATCTTTTACAAAGTAGAAGATTGAATTCACATATATATTTAATAAAATTTTATTATTGTTATAACATTTAAAAATGCTTGACAAGATCGAAAAAATGTTTTATTTATATCAAAAATTAAATTCAAAGTAAATGTTAATTGAGAGAATATTCTGAGGGTAATAATATAATAAAAGATTGTCTCAATATCTGATAAAAAATACAAAAATCCACATAGCCAACTTCAAATAAAAATGTTCGTAATTATTTGTGTGCTATAGTTCTACTTTCTTCTATATAATCAACTATTTGATGGATATAATTCGGTTAAAAAAAATAAAAATAAAACGTTTGTACAAAAACAATATACATATATATATATATATATGAGGATATATTTTTTACATTCAATATGCATGTATACATATGTACGTAAACATATAAACAAAATCTTTTTTTGTAAAGTAAGAATCGAAATATGAATGCTTAACATTATAAACTGCATATAACTATTATAGATTATATACATATCACATATAAGCATTTTATCTAACTGAAATAAATCTTCGAGCGATTACATTATCAAAGGTATATAATCGGAAAATTCTCGTCGATCCTTACTATACAGATGGACACTAGAAGCTATCTATATTTGCGAAAAACGTTCTAAATTAAGTAATAAAAAGACTTGTAGCCGTCTAATGAATATCGCCTGTGCGTATGAAGAAACAATGGTGCTTTGTGTCGTGTAAAGCTCGACAGTTAAACATAAGAAGTAAGAATAAAGACATCCATATATATGCGTCAGGAAGATGATACAGTTCCACTGTATATGCGAATGCGTGTGTTCAAGCGTCAGGGCGTGTCCAGGCCTGAGTTGAGGCAAAGGACGATTGGCAGTCGTTTAGAGGCATCTGGAAGAGTCGGTTGACAAGAAGCGTGCGTGCGAGTGGATTTACGAGGTCTTCGGAGTATAATACATGTGTATAACTGTTGTGTGTGAAATAAAGTGAATTATTTGAATTTCCGAATCCCTCCTATATCTTTACAATATGTAAGTAATAATAATTTATCATGAAGTAAACGAATTCAGAAAATATTGATTTAGTACTGCCGACAAAGGTTTTAAGTGCATTATATGTGTATGTGACCTCTTTCGTGGTTTAATTCCTTAAAGACGAGCGTGAAACGAAACATTTGGTTAAATTGTTCATCTTTTCATTTTCTACTTTGCAATTATATTATCATAATATTTCACTTTGCTCATTTTATTATATTGTTATTTTTTTGGTATACGCTGTTCGTAATAATAAATTAATACATCGAGTAAATGTTGTTTATGAAGATATATAGACTATAGAAATAAAAAAGTTTCTTCAATTATAATGTATGATTTTCTCACTTTGTACTTCACTTATATATCTCATTCTTTTATGTATGCTTTATTATATACATAATTATTTTATGGAAATTTTTAATATTATACATTTATATCGCTTTAGCAATAATTTAAACGAATTTGTTTATTGCAGATTATTGCATTAATTGAAGCAAGATGAAGTTTGCAGAACATCTGTCTGCTCACATTACGCCTGAATGGCGTAAGCAATACATAAGCTACGAGGTAAAATAAAATAGCCTTGGAAATTAAAATATTTATATTTTAATTGTCTTTGTTAAAAATTTATTTCTATGCTAATGGAGATATACAGGGTGTTTGAGAATAAGTAGGAAATATTATAGGAGTAGCTTCTGCATATATAAACAATAGAAAGACTTTATATAAATATATGTTACTTGAGTTTGTTTTCGAGTTATAGTGGATTTAATTTTTATTCTTTTATTTTGTATACTACAGTATATACTGCTTTTCATAAAAGGTATTTGGGATGGTATTTTTATATTCCAATGCAAGCTTGCAGATATCTTACCAATGACTGTCTTACTATGTTTAAATATCCAGATGTAATCTGTATTTGCTGGAAACTTGAGAAACACAATACTTGTCTACGGAAAGAAATATGAATTGCAAAAGAAAAACCGTTATAATTTGAAAAGAAAGTCAAATAGGACATATCCTCATATGAACTTTTTATGGTTTAGGTATACAGAAGCCACTCCCAAAATATTTTCTACTTATTCTGAGACACTCTGTACAATGAAAGATCAGAACACTATTAATTAAAATGACCTCTTTGGGTTAATAGGAAATGAAGGCAATGCTCTATACTGCTGTAGAAGAAGCACCGTCAGCTGAAAGTGTTGTTCGTGATATTTCGATCGCACCGATAGAAAGTTCTGATCAAACGCAAATTTTGCGTATGATGGGTGAAGAAGAAAATGGTGTACTCAATAGAGGTAAACGTAAAGTTGGTGGTAAACGACAAGCTACTAGTAAAGAAGACAAACGGGCATTGCTGAAAGAAGAAACAGTTGATATAGATATATCAAATGCCAGTTAAAAATAGTTCAATTGTTTTATTATCAGAACCTACGCAAAGCAATATTATTCCAAATTTAATGTAATTTTTATATAGGCAATAGTTTGCCAGAAAGAGTGCAGGTCGTACTTTATGAACAATTAATATTTCCTTTGTTCAAAATTGAAGATTGTGAGGCTGAACTGAACAAGTGCCTTGTATATATCCTGTTTATTAAACTATGAATTTAATAACTTAGTGTAAAGATATAGAAGGGATTCGGAAATTCAAATAGTTCACTTTATTCAACACACAACAGTTATACACATATGTTATACTCTAAAGACCTCGTAAACCTACTCGCTCGCTCGCTTGTTGTCAACCGACTCTTCCAGATGCTTCTTAACGACTGCTTGTCGGATTTACATGATTTGTCGAATTACTTAATAGAACCTTTAAACCTTATTACTTTATTTACATTCCTCTTAGTTTACATTCATCCATGACCTAAACCTTTCAAATTTCTTTCTACACAGTGCCTTTGTAAAAATATCCGCAGTATTTTTGCCTGTACTTACTTCAATTATATTTATCTTGTTTTGTTGTTGACGAGTGTGCTGTATTTCGCATCCTTTATTTGTTGATAATATATACGTTCCAAGCAATGCGGTTGAATACCCGGCATCTCGCTGTATTCTGTAAAAAGACAATAGTTCGTAGTCATTTATCAATTTATCATTTATCAATTTGTCATTTATCAATTTTGATGTAGCTTACTCTATCGGAGCCTCTTCCATTTCAATGTCTCCTTCTTCCTCCTCACCAGTCGTGATAACATGAATGGGGGCCTGGTGGTCCACCCCCATAGCGAGTAGAGTTGTAGTTCTCGTGTGCAGATAGTGACTCTATGAACTTTGTGAATTCGTTGTTGTTGTGCTCTTTTATTTCGTTTTTTATTTCCTTTGCGAGTTTGTTTAGGTGTTTTTTGTTTTCTTTTGTTCTATGTTTTTGCCATTTTGCTTTCGCTTTTCTTTTATCTCTAATTTTTTCGAAGATGTCTGATGGGATTTGTTTTGTTTGTCTAGTGGTAGTTGCTGGTTTTGTGGTTGCCCGTGCTGCCTCTTGTATAGTTTTTGTAAGTGTTGTTACAGCTTGTTCGATGTGTTGGGGCGTTTTCAGTGGGATGTTGCAGTTGATTTTGCTTTCAATTATTTCTTTGAAGGTTTGCCAATTAGTGGATTTGTTGCATAGCGTCTCTGAGTTGTTGTAGAGTATTGGCTTGTTTCTGTATGTTATTATTATGGGTGTATGGTCGGAGCTAAGCTCGAGGCTGGATGCTATATCTATTTTATTTCCGTTTAATCCCTTTGTGACTGCAAAGTCGAGTAGGTCAGGGATTTTGCTCAGGTCTGTCGGCCAGTATGTCGGTCTTCCTGTGGATAATATATTGAGATTGTTTTTCCTGATGTGTTTTTCCAGGGTTCTGCCTCGAGGTGTAGTGATTCTTGATCCCCATGTTGTGTGCTTTGAGTTGTAGTCACCTGCTGCGATAAACTTGTCGCCTAGTTGTTGGAAGTATTCTTCCCACATTTGTGCTGTAATTTTGTGTCGCGGTGGTGCATATACTGCTGACAGCTGTAGACGGTTGCTGCTAGCTTGTACGGTAACGGTAGTTGCTTGTATGTGTTCTTTACTAACTTGGCTGTGTAGGTGGTGTTTAATGTCGTTTCTTATTATCACTGCGGTCCCTCCGTGTGCTTTTCCTGAGGGGTGCTTGGTATCGTATATGGTATAGTGCGGTATTTCTGTGTAGCTTTTTATTGTGAAATGCGTTTCTGATACGAGTAGTATGTCTATGTTGTTGTGGTATAGGAATGCTTTGGTTTCAATGGCCCTTTGTTGTAGGCCGTTAGAGTTCCAGGCAGCTATTTTTAGTATGTCCGTTTTTACTTTTTGCTTAGCATGGTTGTTATCAGTTGTATCATAGCTGTGATTTGTAATGATTGCTGTTTGAATGCTTCGTTTAGTTCGCTTATCGTTCTTGTTAACATGTCGGTGCTTTTGATGGATTGTTTTAATAGTTCTTTTATTTCTGTAGCGTCGTTGGTGTTATTGTTGTGGTTTTGGTTGGCTACGGGTGTTATTTCCTTGGTTGCTTGCGCGTAGCTTCGACTGCCAGTGGTGTTGGTATTGTTGTGGTTGTTGTTCATTACGTGCTGTACTTTTATTGGTGTCTCAGCTTCTGCCCTGTCTTGTTGTGTGTGGTGGTAGTTATATGTCCTGCTTCTAAGCGGCGGAAACAATTTACGTTGGAGTATTTTTCTGGCTGGGCAGCCTTTGTAGCTGGCTGGGTGGTTTCCGTTGCAGTTGTAGCACTTTACCTCGTTTATTTTTCCCGTATATGGGCAGTAAGTTGTCAGGTGCTTTTCTGCGCATTTGACGCACACCGGGTTTCTGTTGCAGTAATTTTTTGTGTGCCCATATTGTTGGCACCGCATGCATTGAGGTATGTCTTTTTTTTGTCTGGGTGGTTCAACTGTGATTATTGTGTTTAAGATTTGTTTAATGTCATAGATTTCCTTGTTGTTTTTGTTCGGTTCTAGTTCTATTAGGAACAGCGGTAGTGGTTGTTTGGTATCAAATCTTGTTATGTTATTTATTACCCTTACCTGGTGTCCGATTTTGGCTAGTTCGTCACTTATGTTGCTGGTGTTTGTCTTTGGGTATAGTCCTCTGATAACTGCTTTATAGCTTTTGTCAGTTTTGAGTTGGTAGGTATGGTACCCGGCGTTTTTTTCTTTTAGCACTTTTACCACTTTTCTGTAGGTTTCTGGGGCGTTGGTTAGCACTTTTACCTGGTCCAGTTTTAATTGTTTTATTGAGTAGTTTTCTTTGCCTGCCGTATTGTTTAGCAGTTCGAGGAGGGGGTCTATTACTTGCGCATCGATGTATATTGGTGGTGGTTTGGCGTTGTGTTTTGGTTTTTCCGTTGTTTCTGGTTCCTTCTCTTGTGGTAGTATGCTGAAGGGGTTTTGTAGTGGGATTTCTTGGAGCCACTGCTTACTTTCTGTTTCTGCAGCCCTCCTAGTATTTGCGTTTGTTGTAATTTTTCTTCTTTTGCTGGGTTAGATCGGGTAAGATCTAAAAATAATTTCTGTAAGTCCCACGTGTTGTTAATGGTGATAAATAAATATATACTAGATAACTGTAGACTACAGTTATTCCAACACAATCACCCCTATTATCGTAACTGAAATCAGGGGATCGCCCTGCTCGCGGTGTCGATTCGTACATCGTAACGGGAATTTACGACTCCTGTTGACGCGTCTCAAAGCGAACGCGTCTCCCCGCGACTGGACGAAAATACAATTTCCTTAAGTTAACTTATGCTGTTTATGATATTGCAAAGAAATAAATCATAATATATTCATTAATTAAACAAAGAAATGCTATTACTTGTAAGAACCTATAGTGACAGGCGAGAAATATCACAATTATAGTTTATATTTGGAATTTATTTCACAACAAATACACAGAGCTACATGATAAACAACAGAAAAAATATATAAATTTACTAACTTTTAAATCTTACTTATTAAATATAATCATATCTATACATCGAGTAACACGACATGTATCTATATATCTATTCTATGTATCTATGTGTAACAACAACAATTGTCTAACAAATTTTCAAAGCGTTGATAAATGAAATGATAAAAACTTTCTACTTTTAATACTAGATCAACCAAATTTAGATACGTTAATGAAAGAAGAATTTTGAAAATCAATTAAGGGATATGATACATAACAATAGATACAATAGAGAACAATTGCAACACGATAAAAATTGATACAGTGTTTAACAATGTTTAACAATGTTTAACAATGGGTTAGTTTTCGGGCTCCTGCCACCGGGCACTTGACCCACGCAGTCCCGAAACCGCTTCTGGTTGTGCCGATCTCCCCGACCTGCACCTCCGCGTTTCCGCATCCAGCTGCCGATGCCAGCGCTCGCCGCAATTCTTCCTTCCTCATCGAAATGTCAATTCCTGCCAGCCTCAGCTCCGCCGTCTTTATTGGAGCTGCTATTTTCACCACTGTTGGGTCCAACACCTCGTTGAGTTTTGCCGCTAGACGCGACGCCTTCCCTCTGTCTTTATCGCCGGGGACTCTGATTACTATTGCCCCGGTCATTGCTTTCCGCATTTCTACGGCCTCTACGCCGATCTCCTTCAACGGGATCTTCTCCCTCGCCGTTGCGAGCACGTCGGCGTACGACATGTTCGCTCCCTCCCTTATCGTTATAGTCACCGCCGACGTTCGCGGTGTGCGGGGTAGCTTAGTCGTCCTTTGTGTTTTGGCCGCTTCCTTCCTGGTAGCGGTCGTGGTGTTGGTGCTCTGTTTCGGTGCACCTGTGTTCCTGACCTGCGTAGCCGAGGTCGCCCCTTTCTTTGTTTCATCGCCGGCAGAGGCGGGCGTTTTCTTCTCCTTCCTTTTCTTCCGCGACTCCACCACCTTCCATTCATCGTTCCCCTGTTCTTTCGGGGGTGCCGACTTCTGGATGGTCTTGGGGGTGGCAGAGTGGTCTGCCTTTCTTCTGGGTTCTGGGGTGCGCGGTCGTCCGCCCCCATTTCTTTCCTCGATGGCCTCTCGTATTCTTGGGCCGAGTTCCTTGAGCTCCTTCTCGAGTGCGTCTATGCGCGCGCTCTCGCTCTTGCTTTCCCGCGAGGTGGGGTCCGGCGCGGGCCTTCGTGCTAGTTCTTGACGAAGGGCCGCATTTTCCTCCTCCAAAGCTAGCAGTCTCTCTTCCACTGTCCTCATGGTCGCGGTGCCGCCATTTGGTGCTGGACCAGTCTCCTTCATTCCCCGGTCCTTCCATGCGATGGCGATATATGCCGCTGCATCCCTGAGGACTTTTACGTACGTCCCCTTGAGGTTAGACGACGTGTTTGCCACCCTCATTATTTCCGCTATCCGCCGAGTGACCTCGGCGCTAACGTCCGCCGCTGAACTTGTTCTAACCTCCAATGTTAGTTCAAAGGCGGTTGAATACCCGGCATCTCGCTGTGCTGGACCACGTCATGCATCTCGATTTCGTCATTGTTTACTACGTCGTCGATTGTCTCCATTTGGAAACAGCTGTGCATCCTCCGATGCAAAGTTACATAAAAGTGGCAGCTAAACAGTACCAGGATGAAGTCTGCCAATACCTCACTGATGCTAAGGATTAACACGAACCAGCTATAGCTTCCAGAGTCTGTATTCTGTAAAAAGACAATGGTTCGTAGTCATTTATCAATTTATCATTTATCAATTTGTCATTTATCAATTTTGATAAATAACAAGAGATGTAAAAGACATGTAAACTGCGTAAAATTCTCGGAAGAATTAGAAAGAAGATATTAGTGTTAGAGAACAAAGATATATCACGATTATTCTTAAATAGATTGAAAAAGGAGAAAAAGGAGAAAAAGAAGATTCATTGGACAATCATAAACAAAAACAAAAAATTATAACATACTAGAAGTATATTATAAATGATGGTCTTTGCAATTTGTAATGGCATACGGTACTTTCATTTTATTAATGATTGATGTTACTTTAATTACGAGGTCATTAGCGACAATTACATTTGATTATTTACATTAATCTGGGTTATTAATCACCTTAGACTTTCTATAAATTTTGGCATTTTATGAACCTTTTTCGACTTTAAATATGGTAATTATCTTCAACAAGGAATTTTAGTGCATATTATATTGTAAAATATATATTTACGATTTATAGATATATAATCTTTATTATCACTAGAATATAAAATATGGAATAATTTATTGTAATAATTAATATAGAATAATTTTTATTATATGGTATAATAAAATTATATATTTATTACTCAATATGTTTACGTTTATTATATATTTTTCAACAGATAAATAATAAATAGTTTTATTACACGTACGATTACATTTGTTTATGGAATATGTAATTTAACTAATGTATTAGTATTTAAAAACACATTAGTATAAATGTCTATCTTCATAAAAGATATAACTTGGAAAACACGAGGCTGGCACCCCGCTGGGGGTGGCCACCCACATGCTATATTTATTTTATTTTATTGTGCTATCGTCTATGGAGATGACATATTAAAATTTATAGATTTATTTTATATAGATTATTAAATAATGAAGAATTTAACTGAAGGAAAAGAAAACAAAAGTAACGTAGAAAAATATGTAGTAATTAACATTTGAGTAGTGCAACATAGTGTTCAGCAGAGAAAAAGAAATAGGAAAGGACAGTACCGGTGAAAGTACAGACAATACGTACGTTTGTGTAAATGTGAACGACGATCACACATAAAGATGTTAGCGAAAGGACAAAGCTAACGAGGTCGAATACCAGGAAAGCAATGGTAAATCCGGAAAATTTGTTGCGCGGCGTCCACAACGCATCAAAAATACCAGCAAGTCCTGTGAAACTGGCAACTACGCCTACGCACATCTGCAAACCTTGGCCGAGAGACTTGTAGGGCGACAGTAGAAGGACGAATACCAAGGTAATCAAACCTGAGAAACATTAAAATCGATTTATATTATAATGTGTTTTAGCATGATAACAATTAAAATATGATTCAATTAAGTTTTAATATATAAAAGTAAATCGTATATAGAGTTATATAAGTATAATAAGATTACAATCACATAAGTTTAAAATACCAATTAAAAAGCACGAAGTATATGAGATACTCTGATTTGAAAATTTTCTTTAATTTTTTAAATGTGTAAAATGTTAAAAAATATCATTTAATTGCCATACATATATATCCTAGATTTGTTTCAAATTTTACAAATATAATCATGATAAGCGAGTTTGCCATTTATAGCCAATACTAATTAAAAATCCAAAATGTTTCGTATAGCACATATAATTACAGTAACACACATATATTCTTAAACGTGTCTATAGGTGTGCGAATATTTTTTTGAGCCTGTGTACTTCAACCTGATCATATATGAAATATGAAATAGTTTTTCAAATGATTATCCATAAATGTGTCAAAAATAGACTTACCAATAAAGCTTTCGAGCATCAATGAAAGGAGGTAGCGCCTATTAGCAGACCACCACTGGGATCTTGGTTGTTGTTGTTCCATCGAACTATTATGTTCACAACAGGTGTCCACAAGTTTCGAATGCTTTCTGCACAAAGGATTGGGATTATATATAATATATGTGTGGCAGCTTTTTTTTTTTTTTTTTAGTATAACATTAGATTGATATAAATTATTTTTGCAACGATTTCCGTCAGTAATTTTTATATTTCATATAATAACAGCTAAACTAAACCTTCTTATAGTAGTTCACTTAAACAAGAATTTGTCAATTATTAACAACAACTTCATTAACTTCTCAAACGTGTCAATTTCTAGTTTCACAATTCACTAAAAAAATAAATATGATATTTATAACCGAAAAAACTTCGTGCCTGTTGAAATTAACATTTCACAGGACGACGATTATCTGATTTAACAAAATCTTTCTACCGATAAACCTTTTTTTCAATATAATTCACTAGATTATAATAAGCCAACATCTTTTTCTTTCTTATTCAACAGTGTACATAGTTGTTAAAATCAAAATTATAAAAGAAAATCTCTTATCGTTAAACAACCTACAAGTTAGAAGCAAAATTCGACGTGATTTAATTTTTTGGCTTAAAACGTTCCCAACGATCAGAAATCTCTTCTACTTAAAAAATTTTCTCTTTCAAAACGAGCGACCATTCTACTTGATTTTCTCTGTCAGAACGATCATCCGCCAATCAAATATCATTCGTCGGCAAATTAACTATCGCACGATTCCGTCACCTTCGAACTCAGCCTCGAATAAAATCGCCCGATCTTCACAAACGAATCATTTCTTCGTCAGAAAAATCTCTCACTATCTGAACGACTCGTCGAACGATTCATCGAAAGATGGCAGCGTCAGAAACATTGAAACTGTCGCGGCGCTTGGAAGTTTCGGATTGTCAACTGATAGAAAAAAATCTTTCTTTTTCGAATGTTGGAAAATTGGAAAATTGAATTTTAGCAACGAAATATCGCATATTAAAACATCGCGCGCTTGTAGGTTGCAGATAAAGTTGCGGAAGGCTCGTGAATATACGTACCAGATAGATGTAGCTGTTCGAAGTTGCTGGTTGATAGGGCCGCAAGGAATCGTAACACGCCTCACTGGTCGAAAGTCACGCATATAATTGCATATAAATGCAAATAAATGCGTATAGATGCGTATAGATGTTGCGGATGCGCCTGGTCCAGATCGCAGTCAGATGCTGAGACCGCGAAGCCAAGGGATGCTTGTGCAAAGTGAGAGCTCGACTGGTGGTGATGATGTTCTTCTATGACCGCCTTCTTCAACACCCAATCGCTGACTGAAGTCGGAGCGTTGTTGGCTCGAAGAGGACAACTCGCAACTGCTGTCTTCTCGCTCGGGATAGCTCGTGACTACAACACTCCACGCACCTTTCTGCGCCCTTTTATACTTTTCCATCAAGGTATAACCCCTGGTGATTGCCCCCCACTATTCCGATCCCCTCTCCGTACAATAGCCGTCGTTCTTTCCACCATGGAACACCCCTAAAATTGCTCAACGACCGATCAGAAATCCTTGCGCGATACGTGGTTCGCTGGCAGCGTGCGCGCGTGTCGAGGGCGGAAACTAAAGGTTTGCGCCTGCTTGCTTTCCATTTTAATTACGCTTGCAAATTAGGCTAAGCATGTCTGTGAGTTCTTTATGTAACTTAAAAACGGAACGCCCTACGCATAACATATATAAATATGTAAAATATTTTTCGTAGAGTACTTGAGATATTTAAACGAAATAAATCCCTATTTTCGTTTCATTTTTTTAATCGAGTACACAAAGATAGGAAATTGCACAAAAATCCGTTTATCCTAATTATTATATATCAAAGCGTGTAGTTTGAGATTAAACGGACATTATTCGGCTCGTTCGATGCGAAACTGATTGATTTGATTCTGTGCTGAAAATTCGCGGCAATTCCTTGGTTTTTAGCGATCTATAAGTAAAAATAGAGAAATTGCTTTTTTTTTAGTTTCTTTTTTAAAGTTTCTTAAAAGTTGCTTGCTCAGGTCAGAGGAGAACGCGTACAAATAATATTATAAATTCTACAATTTGAGGAAATTCTATAATGCGATAAAAATATTTGTACGTTCTAAAATATTAAACTTGCTGCGCTCTTTGAATTTTTGCATCTTTTGTTTAAATGCATAAAAACTTGAACGCACTCAATTTAATTAATCTGATATTAAACATATCAACAATGATTCTTCTATTTTATCTTCAGTCTTACAAACTGATAATGATTAAATGATAGGAAAATGCGACAGAATTGCTAATGATTTAAAAAAGTAGTAGGTAAAACAGATAAAACACGTTATTATACATATTTATAAAGAATTGGAAATCTATAATAAGATCTTCCAAACACAGTCGTTTTAATCAAATTTTGTATTTATCTTAGTTGTACAAAAAATTATATCCCGTCTTCATCGAAGCTATTGCGATTATCGTATTTAAAGATTTCAATATTTTCAATTTTCAATCTTTAATTTATGTTTTAGATCGACCAACTTTGTCGAAAACTTTATCGAGTTATGTAGAAATCTGAACTGCTACGAGAAAAGTAAACTAGAATTCAATGTTGATCTATAGTTATAGCTAAGAAACTTCATTTTTATTGGTACTGATTTTAACATTTACTTTCGCTAAAGGTGACTATAGTCTTTCATTATTCAACGCTAGCTGAATGCGAAGGGTGTAACTCATAGTAAGGAAAAGATTAAGGTCTTAACTCTATGTTCTGATGTATTATGGTTCTAGATGCTAGATGCAGTTGTTCAATGCCATGCATTATTTGTCATCGTGTTCTTTCGAATTAATATATATTATTTTTCTGAAAGCTTTTTCGTTCACGGATTTTTCTAAATTTTCTAAATTCTATATACGTTTCTATATTATTATAAATTTTACGAATCTAACAATCCATATTTATTCAATTGCTTTTAATTAATATGGAGAATCAGTTTCCTTAATAAACTGTATTGTCTGTACAATTTATTTTTGGAATTTAAGTCCGATGACCGATAAATTTTTTCAATTTTTAAATAAGTATTTCATATATTCTTGCATACGATTTGTATTTTCCATGTTTTTCTAAACGAAATTTCCCATAAATGCATAAACATCCATAATCTAGTAATTAATAAATAATATCCTTTAGTATATTAATAATTATATTAATTATCAATTTCCTAATTAAAATTAACTGACTAATCAAAATATAATTAACCTGGCTGAATACCCTGAGCTAATTTTGATTGTTTATTTATTATTTAGGTTAAGGGAATAAAATAAAAAGCTAAAAGTATAAAATAAAAATAGAAACGTTAATAAAATAAGATAAGAAATGGTGGTTTAGACGATGTGATATGCATGAGAGATACATTTTCTCATGAAAGAATATAGATGTAATATATTGTCAAATAAAATTATTATTACCTATATAAATTAATCGAAACTTGCTTCTCAATCTTTTCTTGTATAAATGTATGTATAAACATTTATTTATTTAGGAGAATCCTTTTTGCTGAGGATCAAGTATCAAATTCAAATAAATAATGATAGTAATAAGTAATGAAAACGGAATTTCAAATATCAAAATAAACAAATTGATCGCAGTACCACTAACAGCACAATTTCTTGAAATTTTATAAAATTGTACAATTTGAGCGAAAGGGGAAATAGCGACGGAAAAAATACTATGCAAATCCTTCAAATTTCCTTTCGTAATCACAATGTTGCGAAACGGAATTGAATGATATAAATATTAAAACAATTTTATATACCGCTCGATATTAACAATAAGTTTATTCCTTTGATAATCGAAAGTTTCTGAACTTTTTTCTAAGCTTTTTCTTAAATGTGATAACTTTTTACCTCTGATTTTGCCTTTATCTCTATCTGCAAGTATGAAACCGAAATTGGCCAATAGATGGCCCTAGCTGTTCGTCTCACGAACATTTTCCGCTTACACCAATTCAAGTTTCATAGAACAGCATAGTTCGTAATAGCGTTGAATATGTCGAATTTTATGCCTGGAAACTACGACTTGCGAACAGCATTGATTTTCTGTTCACATTTGAAGGAAACTGCTGCAAAATCGCATCGAATGCTTGTCGAAGCTTACCGGTCAGGTAAATTATCTTGGTAAATCACATTGCTGTGAGTGCTTTAAAAAATTCAAAAGTGACAATTTTGACGCTAGGAACGAATGACGTGGAAGATCACGGAAAAAGTTTTAAAGCAGCGAATTTCAAGCATCGTCGGACGAGGATAACGCTCAAACGCGACAACGACTCGCTGATCGATTGAACGTGACACGAGAAGCATACGTTTGAAAGCCAGCAGGAAAACGGAAGAACCACTTGCGAAATGCTGCTCGCTGGATACAGAAGAAAATCGTTTCTCCACCGAATTGTGACTGGCGATGAAAAGTCGATATATTTTGAGAATCCTAAGCGTGAAAGATGACGAGCAGCTGCAGAACACCAGAACCATCAACATCGACTACAAGACCAAATTCGTTTGGTGGGATAAGAAGGGTGTGATATATTACTAGCTTCTAAAACCTGACGAAACCGTTAATACCGAGCGCTGCCAGCAACAAACGATCGATTTGAATCAAGCTTTGCGCGAAAAACGAGCAGAATATGAAAAAAGGCAACACAATACTTCGAATAAAATATTTTTAATCATTTTCATACAATAAACGTGTATTTTCTATATAAAAATTCCGGTTTCATGTTTGCATACCTGGTAGAATACATTTTTTAAACTTTAAATGTGCGTTTTTAAACTGCGATATATGAAATCTTTTCAATTGAGAATCAGTTTTCTAAAACTGTTTTATTCAGACCGTTTTCTATCTTTTTAAACTGTTTCTATCCAATTATTTAAATTCCTATCTAATCGTCTAATTATTTACGATATCTAATTCTTTCACAAGACTTCTTTGACCAATGCAATTGTTTTTACCTTTCTTTTGTGGTTGAATGAGAAAGTTTTTAAAGCATAACTGATAATAGATACGACCTGTGCTTTCCAATTCAGATTAAAGTTGTTAATAGTATTAATTTTCTTATAAAGAAAATTTTTCTATCTTTAAATTTCTTATATAAATGAATATAAGCGTCTACAGTGTAGTTATCAAATTCCCATTGTTTAGCACACAATTTGTAATTTTGTTCTGATTGCCCTAAAGCAGTATCCATCCATAAGCACGTATTGATTTCTAGGGCTTGCCCTTCGTGCGCATGTGATATTTCAGGCAAATACACGTGCTTATCTTCATGATCGCGTTATTAGTGAGCAGTCGTATTATAATTTACCAGCCACGCATTATACATATTCCTTAATTTTGAAAAAAGTTTAAATCTACACGTTTATATCTCGATCGCTACAGCAAATATTTTTCTGTTATCGGTTCATTATCATTTACGCTTTCTAAGAAAATATATTTTCTTAGAAAATATATTTTCTTAGAAACGTTGTTTAACTTGCGTCATACGTCCTTCATTCGCACGATCCATTAGGAGCGTTTCAATAAGGATTATTCCTAAATTCCAAACATTCCCTCTACCTCTAGAATGTGCGCTCTTTTTGCGTGGAACACGCTATCTCTCATGTGTATCACGATATCATGCGCATCTTCCGCATTTGCCTGAGCGAACTCTCACAATTGATGGATCTGTTTTACGAACGTCAATCTGCCACACTGTATGAAACTAAAACCTCATAATTCTAACAGGTCAGATTATTGTTAACCTTTCACCTTACCGGTCTTCGTAAATTTATTTTGCAACTTTACCCTCTCTGCTGTTACATTTTACTATTTTACTGAACAGCAAAAAACTCTGACTAGGTAATAAAAAACTGAAAAAGGTAATACAAATACTAGGGTTATAATATCAGTATGAAATATATTTCTCTACTGCTTTTTAAAACATCAATCTGATCTATAATATATGCAGACCTCATAACGTAAACTTTCCTTAATATCGTATTATACCTAATATACCTGTTGTGTCATTTCAAGTTTCTACAGTAGCGATTTGTAATTTCATCTATTTATGTTTGAAAAACAATAACTTTACAAGTTGAGAGAACAATGTATCCGTAATTGTAACGAAAAGCGTTCAAAGTAATGTGCGAAATAATTTCATCATGAAATCAAAGGAAAGTTCTTTGTGCAGCTCAACTCTGTGTTATTTAATTAAATTAAAATAACATACATCGTGGAATAATATCTATAAAAGCTGTAGTATACTTGCTAATATCTTCAAAACAGCATTCAATCAGCTGTTCCTGTTTCATTTCATATATTTAAGTAAATCTGTATTTCAATTAACACGATAAAAGAACCAAATACTAAAAAAAAAAAAAAAAAAAATATTATACCTCGTATCTTTTATACTATTTTTGCATACGTTGCTAAAGGTGTATTCTTTACATTTTTGTATGTTTAGCTTTTTCATAAACGTATAAAAACCAACCAACGTTATTGTTTTATTCGCGGAATAGAACAATGCTACGCAGTTCTCGCTTACGATACGTCTAGCAACAAAAAATTTCACTTCAATATTTTACGCGCACGAAACATTTTTGGAATCAGACAATCGAGATCGCTCATTCACAATAAAGCCCTTCCTCCTGACAGGAGATCGTTACGTTACGTGTTGCACGCTCATCTTATGGTATTAAACTCGGCTCGCTTATGCCTCCCTTCATGTTTATGTATCAAAGTGATCCGTAGGCAGTTTACGCACGAATGTATAATTCATTCTATGTGTATACATTGCTTGGAGTTAGCCGTTCTCTTGCGAAACCTTCTTCCGAGACAATCTCGAGGGCGTGAACATTGGCCAAAATCGCTCCGTAAACGCGATGGGCCAATCAAAAATCAATTTTGCTCGAGAAACATGCCCGAACGATTTGCAATAAATCTAATTTTTCGTGTTTTACGCGATCGTCGAAGACATTTTTTTTTATATTTAGTTTTATTTTATATTGTTTATTACCAATGAGATATAACACCAAATTACCAAATGTCCTTCGGGACAAATTGTAAAAACCAAAATAAACAAAAAAAAAAAAAAAAAAAAAAAAAAAAAGAAAAGAAAAGAAAAGAAAAGAAGATATCAGATAATTCGCAATCTTCGGTACAGCTTTAATATGCGTAGGAATTGCGTGGGGGATTTATTAGGCTTTCCTTTGAATTCAATAGGCAGCTTATAAGCTTGTTTGACAGACTTCCCCTTTGTTGAGTTACTGGATACTGATACATTTAGCGAATGCCTATAAATTTTGTATAAATATCCACGGTGTAGGTGTTTACGATGATGATATCAATGAATGATAATATGATAATATGATATTGTTTTGTTTGATTCTGGGAACTGTAAGTGGGGAAAATATTGGGCAAACTGAGAACATTATCGTAGCAGTTCAAAGGAAATTTTATTTCTGTTTTAAAAATTAACGATGGCGATAGAAGTTTATATGAATTAATATTGGAGAAATACTGGCAATACCGGTTTATAGTGAATATTGTATGTTGATGTTTATATTAAAAATATGAACGTTCACATAATGGTATTTAAATATAATATAAATATAAGTATTGAATACAAGCATCGTTAGAAATTAATTAACGGAGGAATGTTAAATATTATGTTCCGTTAAAATTAAATTAATTGTAATTCGGGATTTAAAATAAAATAAAATGAATTAATTCATTTACTGTTTATAAATTTCATTTTTCTTCTACATAGAAAAGAATATACTTCTATAGTTATGTACTAACATTTTAAGAGGCACGATATCTATATGCGTTTCAATCTCATTTCCGTAATATCATGGAATATATCATATCGGAAATGAAAGAGCACCCGGGCTTCTCCTTTGGAACTCTTTAGAAAATTCTCAATACTTTAATCTCTATAAGTTAACCCGATTATAATTATCTGAGATCTGTGCTAATGAGGTTGGGGGCTCGAGGCGACAACTAGTCGTCCAATGTAGCCGCGGAGGACTCGCTATAAATCTTAGGGACTTAGTTAACTAAGGTCCTTTAAACGGGCAAACAGTCTTTATTCTAACAGTCCTTAAATCCACCACCCACTACAAGAAGGTACGGGAAATCTGCTTGTCTTATTAATGAAGCTTCCCGCCAGTAATTTTCTCTCGAGGGTGACTAGCATCTTTCTCTAACCACCAACTAGAAATTAACCAATTAATATAGGAACGTCCATTTCCCTGACTTTCCGAGCGAAGGTTTTCCTCGACGAATCTGATAATCTCGCGCTCTTAAACACACCCCATTATAATTTTCCTTTGCAGTATCACCGCGACGGAACACGATCTCTCTCTTGCAATCTCATCAGCAAAAAAAACGGCGTCTTTACGATCAGTGAATATCGTCACACGTTTTATTTTAACCAAGACTCAGACTCAGACTTTGGAGAACCGTATCTTTACTATCCCGTTGACCGCAGGTTCGTTATCGAACACCTAAGACCATTAGGCGTCTATATAATCACCTCGGTTGCTTGTCGATGTTGGGATACACTTGTGTTAGGTTAATCAATACCACCTCGATTTGTATAACACGATGACTACCTCCAGTGAAGATTCATTATACACGCCCCTTTTTTTTTTTATTTTTTTTATTTGCGTGTGGAGGGGAAAATGTTGTTACGTTACGCATGCCTAGTGACCCATATCACTTGGTTGGTTATGCCGAGGATTCGGGCGGATGTTGTTGCCATAACCACCGCTAAAAACCCCACCACCTCCTTCTTCCACTACTTTGAGGGCGGACAAATCACCCCCCCCACCCCCAGGTAATACCTGTCGGCAGTCGTCAGGGTTGTCCCCCTTTCATGCCCCGTTGTATTATCTTTTCTTCGAGCAGTTACTGCTCTGCTCTCGTCGTCTTCTCAGCCAGTTCAAATACTGGGCTGATCTCCTTGCGAAAAAAAATCAAAAAACACCACACGGAGTTTACCAAGTGTGGTCAGCACCCATCTCGGTATTATCCGTGCCTAGGCGTTGCTTAATTAAATTTTCACGATCGGACGGGTACGAGTGCACTTAACGCGATTTGAGCGTCGGCCCCGTTACACACCCCTGCCCCTTAATCATAATTTCGACCCAATATGTAGAAAAATTAGTCTCTATACTGTATGCATACGTATCAGTAATGAAATTTTTGACACTGCCGCAAAATTCATTTTCATGTATGTACCTAGTATGCATGTAGAAAGAATGCGTAATAATTAATAATATGTATACCAATAGTAAGGAATTTAAAATGATATACGATTGCACGAAGCTGTGAACGTTCGACTTTCCTGCAACGATAAGCTATTGACATAATAGCAAATTGACGGTAATAAGCAAATGATAATCGTGACTTGAATGAAAATCGACGATCTCTCTACGATTAACGGATACACGATTATTCGAATGATCGCGTATTCAACGAACCGTTTGATTAATTAGAACGTAACTAGCGCGAGGAAATTTCTTTCGCTTCTTATCACTTCCGATATTTACGATCAGATTTCTTTTTATGATACTTCACTTGCATATTATATTTTTATTCCATTTATTAATTAACCGTGATAATATGTTTACTAATGAATTACAGTAATGTTTACTAATATTATTACATTATTATATTTTAATCAAGAAACCAATTAATTAATAGTAAATTACTTCATTTGATTGTTTCTTCTCATATTGTACGTATCGATCTTAATTAAACGTTTTTATCCTACAATATAGAAAAAGAAATAAATGTGTTTTTGATTAATTACATTTAATTCATATATTCCCGAGTCTTTTGTCATATTTTTGAAAATAATGTCACATTTTTATTACTTGGTATCCGATTACAATTTATTATCCAAGTCCTTTTATTATATTTACAAGAATCACTTAGTTTACAAGAATATACGAATCATTTGAGAAGACGTTGAGCTGTGTCAATAGTGCTGCAGGAATCCTCCAGGAATCGAAATAAATTTACGAAAATAAACAAAATAAATAAACAAAATTATCCTTTCGAAGAAACGATGTTGCATTCCTGGGGTAACAGTTATAATGCTTCTCTTATCGCGTCTTTCTAAATAATCGATATTTATTAGCAAAGTTTCCTCAAAACTGAAAGAATTGGAAATTTCTATTCCTTTGGTGAATTTAATTGTTAATTTCTTCGATTTATTCTTTTACATAGTGATAGTTTTATTCTTTCATCGTTATAAATTTATAAACTTTTAGGCCACCACCAAACTACAGATTTTTATGCATCATTATAAGAAATTTGAAGCAAATAACGTTTTAAAATATACGTAGATGTGTGTTCAAATCACGACGGTGTCACTAATTGTGGAGAATCGTTGGTCCTGTTCAACTCACCACTGGGTTACCAGTGTAGGATTGTAAGCGATCGATAGAATAGCGAGAGCTTGCTGTTGCAACCCGTCAAATATATTTAAAATAATTAAATAAATAAATATAAATGGTGTCGTCGAGACGCTCGTACAGCGTATAAGTCGCAAAATAAGATCGCTGATAAATACTCGATAAATGCTCGATAGATACTGCTCGATAGCTCTAGATAATTAACTCGCTCGTAATCGCATCCGTCGGGGGAAAGACGATTGCACGTAACGGCGACGTTGTTTTGCCCGGAGTTTATTTATTATTATGCTGCGTGTTTCCTAACGATATTAATACTTCGAGGCAAAACAATATGACTTGAATTGTCCTCTGATTCATGTGCTGCTACATATATTAGGTATTTCATATTTTTTAATTTATAGATATAAAAATATGAATTTGCATAGATATCGGTAGTCTAACGAATAAAATTTCAGAGATTTTTGATATTTTTACATTATGCCAGTTATATTAAAAAACGAGTATTCTCCTATTGGAAAATGCTGCGTTTATGGTACAAGAACACATTTGCTAACATTTTCATAATAAGTGAAATCCAATGAAATGTAAACGTTGAGCTGGAAAACAGACGAAAACACTTTAAAACGGATATAAAATTACGATCAGATTACAGTCTGATGAACTTTAATTAAATTACGTTGATGCGATTGTTTGTTTCTTTCCCCTTATTCAGGGTTCGAGGGTTGGATTACGGAACATTCCACAGGATTAATCATCGACTGATTAATATCGGCTGAAATAACAGTGAGGTCCGTTGCAATGAAAAATGGTAATTAAGTGTTCGCTCTTACAGGAAGAATCTAGTTGAACGATATACATACGTGTGTAGGTATGTGTATGTATCTTTAATGAAACGGTATAAAACAGCAAGATGTTTCCGCGGCCTGGGAAAATCACAAGCGCATATCACTCGTAATTAAGAAATCTAACTTCCGGGTGTATAAATGCAGTATTTAAGTAAAACCTCGTTGTATACGATATTTTACTACAAGACTTTAATTTAATTTACTTCTAAACACTGCATAATTACAACACTTGATAAGCGAAATACGAATCGTAAAAACAGAATCGATCTGTTAGGATCTTTTTAATAGTTATTTCCTACCACCGAAATTCATATAGATAGAATACATATAGACGATCAATCAATATTTCAGAAAAATCTCGCCGACAGCTTTAATACAGCATGAAAAGTAAAAAAATATACGTACTGACATAACGTTGTGATTCCTGCACTCAAAATCAAACGGATACGATCGTTCGATAGAACTTTTAAAACTCTGAACTTATTTGGCCTGCAACATTTTTGGCAAAAATGTTTGAAACAGTTTTAACATTCTGTGTAATAATACGATACATAATACATAAGAATAATTGATTTGGGAACACGTAAAATCACGTAATTAGTTATTCGATCGTCATTTGCGGTCTTATCAAAAATTATTCGATTCACTCGGAGTGCCAGTAGGAAATGAGATGAGACGAATCACAGATAACGTCGCGTTTCGCACGAAAAGTTCGACAATCCTGACGCTGGCTGGCCAAACTTATTTACGATATTTTTCTAATTGACATTCAAGACAGTTTCTTTTAAGAAAAATATTTCCTTAATGTTTCATAATATTTTGTTAATACCTTTTAATGCTTATCTAAACAAAACTCAATAAATCGTTGAATTTAACAAAAAAAGTACTTTAGAAGATTTTTAACGTTTAGAAACCAGAATCCGAAATAGAATGCGAAAACTGTTCTGAATCAGATGATTTCTTATCTTCATCGTGGCTTACGGTTCCATCGTAATGAGTTTCTGATGGCACAGGTATTTCTATGATTTCTTTTAAAAACGGTTTACTTTCTTTCGTCGGTATCTGTCTCACGCCAATCAAAAGTGGATCTGATGTAAAAAATTATCCGTCAATGACGTCCAGGTCACATGTTTCTGTGGAAAAGTTCGTGCAATAATTTTGCCAGCGCGATCAAAAACGCTTACTCTACGGCTTCAACCGCTTCTTTCGCTAACTGACTGATAGGAAATAAAACGTTCTGTATTTCAATGGAATTTTCTACGTGATTGATACAAATCTATCGATATAATTTGCCAGTGGCCAATGTCCGTTTTGCAAATTTCTACGTATTTATTTTATGGCCAGCACCAGAGATTACTTAGATCCATGTCCATTATTTTTACTTTTGTAAAATTGTTGTAAAATTGGAACATTTTCTTGTAAAATGAAGCGATAGTATTATATATTTTATTATCAACGATAATTAATATCGGAGATGTGCTAGTTAGGATTTCGATTGGCAGCTGATCATCCGATCAAGAAGCCGTCTCCGCCGAAGATTTTCAAACACCATCAACGAACAAGACGCGTCAAATTTAAAGTTATTTAATATTACAAACTCAAAAAGAAAATTCGTTAGCATCGTTCGCCATGTTTACTTTTTTCATTGCATCTTATTTCTTTTAAAGACATTTCTCTTTTGGAAAGTTTCTTGTTATGGTCAAATTAAGAAATAATTACGGATATAATTTTACGGATTCTAATAAACTTATTGTACGTAACGAAAAAGATATTGAAAAATTGGAATTCAATTTCATAAACGCGCTGTAAATTTAATAAAATGGAATAATATTAATCGACTAAAAAGAAATTACGAGTTATATGTTGTTATTAAATCAATATTAGATCCGTGCAGTTTCTACAGTCGAATATTCAGCAAATACGTTCAGCAAATACGTTGAACAAATAGTTGGAAAATTTTGCGCGAAAGTTCCGATTGAAAGTCCGAAAATATAGGAATCGTAGAAAGGTCTGGAAAGTCCAATAACTCCAAATTAACTCTGAAGTCCAAAGTCTGGACGATTTACTCTTGCAATTGTAGAACCTATTACATTTCTAATTCAAAGTGCCAATGTCCTAATTCTTTAAATGACGCGTTAACGTAACTTTAGTCCTTAACGAGTTAATATCGCGAACATTCGGCTGGAAATATTCGCCAGAAAATATTCGAGGTGAAATACTGAAAAATTACGCGAACGAAATCGACGTGCACCGGTAGCTCTGGAAAATCTTCAACGAACGAGTGTTCGTACACGGCCTTCCAGACGTTTTTCCCTCCGACCTTCCTCAAGCGACCTCGAGAGAAATGCACCACCGACGAGAAGCCGGAATCCTCCTTTTAATCCGACCAAGTCAGATCTTTTAATATTTTCACGATTTCTTCCCTCGACGTTTTAAACCATTGTTAGTTGATCTATAATACGTGAGCTTTTAATATGAACTCTTTCCAGAGGAGATTACAGGAGAAAAACATGACAAATACACGTTTGTTGATGTTTCCGATTTTATGATAGAATAGGATGTTCGTGATTAAATAAAAAGGATTTCAATACGAACAAACTTGCCAGAGAAGTAAATCTGAAAAATAATTTATAAGTTGGTAAAGTTTTGCGAAAGATAAATATTCAAATATACGTACGAGATAAGTATTTTTTGAATTTTTTTGTTTTATCGACACCGTTTCAATTATGCATGAATAGATTAAATTGCAGTGGCGATTTGTAACAACAGACCCTATTCATTTTTGGAGAACTGTGATAATCTTCGTTGATATTTAATACATATGATACGTAATGAAAAACAAAATGTGACTACGACGAATTAGAATAAAGTTTCGAAATTTGTTTGCTTTTCCATCTCCAATTCAGTCATACATGTTTCATAATGCATGACGTAAAAGAAAGATCTCGATATAAAATATAATGTCATACGATATTTCTGTTACAATGCATAATATTCTGTGACGTAGATGCGCGCGCTGCGTCGCTTTGATGAACAAATAAAACGTAGCGAAGAATCGAAAGCGAGGTCGGCACGTGCGGCGCAATTTATTGCGTATTTCGAAAGAGACTCGCGAAGCTTTTGTGCTTTTTTAAAATAAAATTGAAATAAAATGAAATTGTGCAGGTCTTACAGCGTTATTGAAATACTATTTATCAAAGTAAAATACTGCTCTATGAATATTACTAAAATATTAGTTATTAAATATAATATAGGAAATTTATAACATTTAAGAAAATATAATATAAAACACAATAAATTTGCATGAAAAAAAATGGTATAAAAACGTAGAATAAAGTAATACCAATCATTAAATTATAGTAAGTTAGTGAAGATAAAGATCGAGAGAAGAAAAAGAAACATCTTTCTTAAAGTCTTTTGTAGACGAGCATAATTTATTAATACATAATAATGCATGATTTTGATATTACTTTTTATATATATATATATATATATATATATATATATATATATATATATATATATTTAACATTACTTCGATAATGCTGATCGTTAGCAACGCAGGACAATTGACAGTCGCATAATTTCAGACACAATTTTGTAGATCTCAGAAATTAAAGAAGACTCGGCAGATTTTCACTAGAATCCAACAATTCGGTTATTTTGTTAAGCAGTTTAGCGATTTTTCTCTCGTGTCACCAATTCAGAGGGAACATTTTCATATAAATGTATCGTACGTATGGAAATTTCCACGCAATAAATGACAAAAATAAAGCTGCAGAAACGAGCGATGAATTTGTAAAACATGATAAAAGGACGTCATCACTAATTATGACAGTTAAACTCTCTGAAATGCAAGAGGAAAGTGGAAACATAAAATCAACGTAATTAAAACTTCTTTCGGAGAAATTCGAAATAAATATGAATATTTTACGCAGCCAGAGTAATTTAAAAAAATATTCAAATTAAAAACATAATATAATGTTTCATCGCTTCGTTTGAATTTTATTGTCTTCTACTTATATGGTTATCATTCTAGGAGTACGCTTCTAAAATAAATGAAAGTAGAGAAAGCATGTTTTGAGCAACGTTTTATACGTGAGCAAAATAACATATACGTATAACGATCAGAATTAGGCGAAGTTTTAAATATTTAATAGAAAGGTGAAAATCAAATAATATTATTTTATATTATAGACAACCGTTATATAGACACGTCACACATCAGGATCCGAAGAATGTCAAATTTTTTAAACAAATCTCAAATACTTCGGACAATGATCAGTATACCTAATTCAATTGGTATACTTAATTTTCAATAATAAATACTTTTCTTCGCTATATAATTCACTTAAATACTTTACCCCGAAGTAGAATAAACAAGACTAAAATGTAGATCTAACAGTTTAAACGTTTTAATTATTTCGCACCTCTACAATTAATTATAAAATATTTTTTATATTCTCATATATGGTGTGTCTACTCCTCTATGGCAAGTATCGAAATACTTTCGCAATTCGCTGTATACATAATATATTGTATTTTTCATTTAATATTATTTCATAATATTTCAATTAAATAATATCTCCAAAGATAAATTTAACGAATTCCCTCAGACGTCATTTTCACAATATCGTTTACGACGTTGCGTCCTATTATCCAACCGATATTAAATCGATACCTCTTTCCTTAACGAGCACTACCAGGAAAGTTTAAAATTATACTTCAGATTCTGGATCTATGTCGGCATAAGTTATTCATTAAAGGATGATTTATGCACAGATTACGAGGGCATGGGCGAAAATTCTACGCGTCTGACTTTTTTCCTTTTCTGTCGCGTCCATTTCTTGAAAATTCATCTTAGCTGAATACCGATGAAAGTTAAAAAACGCCGTTCGTGGAAAATCACGAGGACGTTTAACGTATAGAAATCGCAATAGAACACTACAGCGACTATGCATATAAAAGAGCAGATTATCTTTTCTATTACAAACATAACGATGTGCATTTTATATGCATATACGTGCGAAGAGCTCACAGGAAAAATGGGGAAATGTCAAGTTTTAGGATTTCTCAGGAAATAGAAATTTATTTTTCAATATACAGAGTGCCCCGATTTAACTTTGACAGCGAAATATCTCGAAAACTGAATTTTAACGAAAACAATGTTTTAAAGAAAAGCTGTAGAGTTCTGAGGGAACGTTCGATATCAATCTTGTCTCAAAAATCAAATAAAAGAATTAAATACTTTTTATTCTCATTGGCTTTTTTCAATTTGACTTTTCTGTTTTCTAGATACTTAATTTGAAGATTAACCTTCGCACGGCGAGTAAAGAATAGAAACTATGGAAATGACTGATAAAACTTATAACGTTTACGGTGCAGGGGAGGGATACCCCAGTACCGGCGCAGCCACGGGTTGTAAAGCGGGCCCCATTGCGTGGTCATTGAGCAACCGTGGCAGTCCGGGGGTGGACCACCAGGCCCCCGGACGCGCTCAAGCGTCTGGTGAAGAAGTCAAGCGACCAGTGAGGTCCCGAGGCCGAGGAAGCAGCGACCAGTGAGGTCCCGGGGCCCGGCAAGCGACGACCGAGGAGAGAGGTCCGACGACGGTATGGCGTCGTGCACCTCCTCTTCGACGATCAAGAGCGCGCCTGGTAGGCGTGCAAGTAGGAGAACTATTGGGCAGACAGACCGCGGAAGGATGATTGGGAGGGCGGTGCACCGTGGCGTCCCGCAGGTACTGGGCCCGTTGCTGTGGAACATCGCGTACGACACGGTACTTCGGACGCCGATGCCCCCGAACTCGGCGCTGACGTGCTACGCCGACGACACGTTGGTGCTAGTATGGGAATCGATATGGGGCAGGATCGTCCGTCTGGCGGAACTGGCGGTGGCCGGCGCGGTGGACGCGATCAAAGGGCTGGGGCTGGATGTATCCCCCGAGAAGTTCGAGGAGATGTGGTTTTGCCGGAGGGCCGATTACGGGACGCCTCCGGCGGACTATCGCCTGAGGTTGGCGGGGGCAGAGATCCGGGTCGGGACCAGTATGAGATACTTGGGCCTGACTCTCGACAGTCACTGGACGTTCGGCGCCCACTTCGAGCGTCTTATACCGTCTTATATCGAGGCGACGGCGAACGCCCTGGGACGTCTGCTATCTCGGCTGGGCCGGTCCGGTGTCGAAGTGCGTAGGCTGTACACCGGCGTGGTGCGAGCAAAGCTCCTCTACGGAGCTCCGATCTGGCCGGGGATCGGGAGGCTGCATAGGTGGGTGGTGCTTGCACCGTTTCAGCGGCGGCAGCTGCGACAGTGACCTTGCTCGTTGACCTTCCCCTGTTCGAGCTGCCGGGTTCTCCCGGGCAGAGTTGCAGCGAGCAACGCGGATGCGGAGGCGTGAGCTCGGCGAGTACTGCTCAACAGATAGGCACGCTGACCATGACACAAAAGCTGGCGCGCCAGGGGTTGAGAGGGGTTGAGAGGGGTTGAGAGCCCTCGGGCGCGCTCCCCTGACCTATAGAGTGACGCAAGTTCTCCCGGGGCATGGAAGCTAGGCGCTGAACTTTCCAGCGCCCGGGAGGCACCAAACAGCTCGGTTGGGGATCCGGACTCGTGTCGCCGCAACGGTTCCCGGGCTCCCCTCGACACAGTAGAGAGACAGTCTTCGTGGAGATTTTAGTCAGTTGGAATCCGACACTACCACACCGCCCTCCCCCCTAGAAGCGGCGGGTGACCGTGCCGATTTCCTCGAAAACATAAAAAAAAAAAAAAAAAAGAAACGTCCATCTACGTATCTACAGATCGTTCACGATCCAGGGCTAATCAGAACGATTATCTGTATTGGTAAAGTCTGAGAATTCGACTTTTCGATTTTCGAAGAATTCGATTTTTTTTTCTTTTTTTTTCTTTTTTTTTCTATTTTATTTTATTTTATTTTGGTTTTTACAATTTGTCCTGAAGGACATTTGATAAAATGTTATATCTCGTTGGTAAATAAAAAAAAATAAAATAAAATAAAAATAAATATAGCATGTGCCAGTTTCATGTTTTCTAAGTTATATCTTTTATGAGGTCTATTGGGTGTTTCCTTTTTAGTCTTCTTGCAATGTTCGTTGTGTTGCACGTTTCAGGGAAAAGAACGTGTATGAACGAAATAACGATACTCGACATAGTAGCATGTGGACTGCAGTAAGACGATGTAACTTAATACGACACGCTTGAAGCTCAAGCCAAGACTTTATTTCCAAGAATTGGTGGAGATATGGACGTAAGCTAGACTGGATAAAAATCCGGACGCTAAAGTGGACTGAACAGATACTTCCGTATCTCATCCTTTCAGCGCACAGACATTGTCTTATTGCTCTACGGTTGAAGCAGACATGTAGGAGCGAGATATCTGTCTTTCTTAGACATTTCTTTCTTAGACATACGACTAGTGAATATGACTGAAGAAATTTCTATTTAAATTAATACAACGTAGCCAAAGATAAAGAGCACAGACGGCAGCACATGAAAAAATGTTAAATTCAAAATTCGTTAAAATTTACATTCTCCGTCTTTTGCTGTAGGCCCTTCGTCCAATTATCCCATCAGTTAACGTAAAAATTTTACTTTTTTGCCGGCCGATTGTGGAATCGCGTCAGAGCCAGCCACTCGTAATATTCGTATCATAGCATTCGTAATTGTATTAGGAAAACTAATTAGGTTCATCATTTACAAATTCATATTTTTATAAACATAAATATAAGAAGTAAATTTTAAGAAACGATTCATCTACAGTATATATTGTATATGTTCAGACATTTTTTTTTATTCAATTTTAAGATTCTACAGAATGCAGATAATATGAAAAAATATATATAATATCGAAAGCAGAGTACTTATTATGATACTTTGTAGGTGAAACAAATTTTTATTCTCATGAAATGCTAGCAAATTTCGGGTGAATGAGAGTTTCATTTAATTTAATCAATCCTGGCCGACCGTGAAGTAACCACCTTTTAAAAAAAAAAGGCATCTATGGAAATCGATGCAAGCGGATACGTTCGGTCCGGTGCCATGCGCCTGTGCAAGAAGAAGCGCGGGTCAATGCAATTCAATACGAAAGCGATAAAAAGGCAAAATCGGCAAAAATTTCTCATTTTTTCTTCAGTGGAAAGTCTTATAAACCGTAAAGCGCGTAATGTAAGCCGCAACCCGACAAATGTGCACGCTTGCAAAATTCTAATTTACATAACGGCTAGCATACGAAATGCGGGAGGCGATGAAGTAAATACTTTACTCGAGACAAAGGAGGATCTCCGTGACGTTGGCAGTGTGTTTCATCACTGTCCTTAGTTCGCGAATTGGACCGACTTTGGACAAACTTCGTGAGAATATTTCTGTTTATTTTCTAATTAGCAACATTATGAGAGAATATTCTAACGTGCGAAACATTAATACCATACTGTAGTTTCTGGCTATCGAATTAAGATCGCATACAGAAGTTTCATTTCTCTAATTACAATATATCGTGCAGAGGAGAGTCGCGCAGTATCGACTGTTACAGACAACGAACTAAAATTAGTTCTGGCTGTTTCACCAAATATTAGCACTTTTATTTGAATAAACAAACAAATATAACAATTCTGTGTAACGTACATAGAGATATGAAGATGGAGTGTACGCGAGCGAGCTAAGAAAGCGATATAGGAATAGAAAGAGAAAATCGTAAGACGAAGTGTATTGCACAACTGTCTCCTAAATCATAAAAATCCAAACATTCATGTAGTATATATAATGTAAAAAAAATGTACAGAATATCCGAAGTATAATGCTCTTTATAATATTTAGTGGCTGAAAGTATTTTTAGTTTCGTTCATAAGAAAGTGAATTTGCATAAAAATACAAGTATATTAAATGTAAATGCTATAACAAATACAATACCGCGAAAATACTCTCTATAATCATATATACATTATATATATATACATATATATTCATATATATATTATTTATTTTATTACTATATTTTATCGAAAAATATCTTTACATTCTACCGAATCGCCTGCGTACTGATTTTTCATTATTACATTACGCTCTCTGAGGGCAAACATTCAGAATATTGATTAAAACGCCGACGCAAAGCACCATATATGAAATATGATAAAAAGAATATGAGCTGTAAAGAGCGAATGGTGGAAAAATAAATTATTAACAAAATTGTGTATGACATCAGAGAAGTTAAAAACGTTTATTATTAAAATTCTCTCGTGCGTTTTAACTTTGTTAAAAATATAGGAAATATCGGAGGTTTCGACAGGTTTTTGATACAGTGGATAACTGACTCTTTATGCTTTTTGATGCTATTTAATTAATTAATAAATCTTATTCAAACAAAGGGCGAACGTACAGAATCGATATTAATACCAATGAAAACATCACGACCAAATACGCCCGCAGGGAAACCTTGTAAAAAACCGTACAGCAAGAACCATAAAAGTTGCATCGAATTTATCTTCGGAACTAATTTATTGATCGGTTAGTTGCTTGTGTGAGTGTACTCGTCATGAGGTAATACCAATATTTTATGTTATAACGAGCCTTATCGGTAATAAAATTACAAAATAAAACATAATAAATAAATTTTATTGCAATTTAGTACCATATTATAACAGCCACACATACTTCCGTATTTACATTTTACGTACATACTTTTCAAAGTTTTCAAGGAGGTTGCAACAGTTAGCTAACTGCTTGATACGTATTGTACTTAATAGGTCCCCTGTGTTTTTGAGCGCTGTGTTGGTAATTAGTAGGTAAGTTTCACGAAGTAATACATTTACAGTTTCTATTCGTTTTATTGTAAAGCAAGAGATCGTATTCGTACGTCACGTTGTCGGGCAGAATTTTGCACGAGGTTACATCAGCATGCGCAATATCGTACGCCGAGTTCCATTGCAATTTTCGTCCCGTAATTTGTTTGGTAAATCAAAGAATTGTGGATTTAAAATCTTAAACATAAGGTTTTATATACATGTATGGGTTTGACAATGATAAAATAACAATAATAAAGATTCCAATATCAGCGCGTATTATTTTCAATGCAAATGAACGAACGCATTCTACATTTGCATTCGCTGAAACAGCTTAAAAATGGAAGGTAAATCGCGGGATATGGAAACTGATCGAATGGAATGTAATCAATCCTCCATTATAAGCAGATAATATCCGCTGGCAAGTGCAATGATCCTATACTGGTACGCGTTAAAAATAAATTGGCCTCGGTTTGCTCTTACTTTCGTTCTGCCTCGAATCGAATCGCTGCATTTCGTCTTTCTTAGAATCGAAATCGTCCACTTCCTCTTTGGATGCTTCCGCGAATCGACATTGCAATCTGTATTGGAAAAGCTTGTCTACGTCTCAAGCTGTTAGCTTTCTTTCTCGTGAAAAGCGGATTTTGATAAAGCTCTCACTGCTTATTTTAAAGTTCAGATTGCGATTTAGTTTAGTTCTAGTTTAGTTTTAGTTTAGTTTTAGTTTAGTTTACTTTACTTTACTTTACTTTCCTTTACTTTACTTTACTTTACTTTACTTTACTTTACTTTAGTTTAGTTTAGTTTAGTTTAGTTTAGTTTAGTTTAGTTTAACACCGAATTTATTGATAACACGATATTATACTGACATTATTATTCTGTTGGAAATAGTTCTTAAAATGTAGATATTGATAAATAGAGTAACATTAAAAACACTAGTTATTATTATTAAACAAATATATTATTAGTAATTATAGTAATACTAGTACACACACACACACACACACACACACACATGTATATGTACACATTATTACATTTTTAATATACCATTTTGCGAATGAAAAAGCTATTTACAAAAAAATACTCCTAATAAATAAAATCTTCGAAAATTTACCTAGAGATTTCATGGAATACATGTATACACACGCCCATCATTGCATTCTTAGTACACGGTTCTGCAAAGGCAAAACGCTATTTACAAAACGATATTCGTAGAAAATAAAATTATCAAAAATTCATCTACGGATTTCATAGAACACATGTATACACACGCGCACTAGTGCATTCTTAGTACACGATTTTGCAAAGGTAAAAGCTATTTGCAGAAAAATATTCGTAATAAATAAAATCTTCAAAAATTTATCTAAATATTTCATAGAATAGTTCAATAAGAAGGAGTCGAATATACATTAAAATACGAAGTATTTCCTCCGTCGTTGATATCTAATTTGCTATCCCGTAGTCCCGTAATTGCCTCGACGCGCGTACCTGGCATTTTTCTCTTCGAATAAAATTTAAAGGCGAACAGCAATGGTGAACGTCGCGCGAAAAGCCAAAGAATGCAATCCATGTTACACGAAGTGATCGTGCAGGAAACGTACAGGATCTTGCGTGATCCCTTAGCTGTGTACGGAAAAACAAGTTCAGTTAACAGCTATTCCCGAGTATTGAAATCTAAAAGAATTCAGTTAGACATTCGATGCCATCATAACCACTCTTTAAATTCATAAGATAAATAAAAAATAACGTATAAATTTAATTTTATAACCTAATAAACAAGAAATATAGATATAGGTATGATATTTATGCAAATGAAATATGCAAAGTATGTCGGAAAGATATTTGATATATGTTTATGTTATCGAATATTATCTAGAATATTTTGTTCAGATTTGCAGTTATCAATTGACGACGTTTACATCTATTAAGATATATCCAACGTCTACCTACCTTTTAAAATATTCGTTTATAGAAAGAATTTCCCGTACATGTTTCTTCACTAAAAAGGGAACGCCCAATAGGCCTCATAAAAAATATAATCTAGCAAACACGACGTTGGCACCCTGCGAGGGTAGCTACCCTCAAGCTATATTTTATTTTTATCCTTTTTTTTTTTTTACCAACAAGATGTAATATTTTACCAAATATCCTTCTGGACAAATTGAAAAAACCAAAATAAAATAAAATAAAATAGAAAAAAAAAACATGTTTCTTGTTTGCCATACAATTTACGTTGCAGATTATGATGCTATGAATTTGATCAAATAGAACTGTCCTGATTCGAAACAAACCCACGGCACGTTATTTCTAACCAAACACTACAAATCGCAAAAAATGTATGATTTCATTTGGTCTGTATCATTTTATATATCTTGAACTATATATAATTTGATGAAATAAATAATTCACGCAATTACGTGACGATATGGAAGTATATCCTCTTACAGTACTTTTACAGGTTTTATTAAATTCTCTTAATCGACATTTCCGATACGGTTTCGAAATGAACGAACGCGCTAATTGTATGCAATTTACAAAGCAGAACTTTGAAGTCCACTCGTACGATTACCTGCCCGGTGAATTATTCTGTTATTTCATTCTGTTTGAAACGCGCGAGCCGAAAGAAAAAAAACACCGTCGACGGGAAAATCAAGTTTCTGCGATGTTTCCCTCCCTTTCTTCTCTGCGAATCACGATAATGTGTTATGAGACGCAACATCTAGTAAAGCCAGGAAAGGGAAAGCCAGGAAAGGGGAAGCCAGGAAAGGGGAAGCCAGGAAAGGGGAAGCCAGGGTAACCTTATCCGATACTATAATTTGAATTTGATTATTTGAATATTTTATTATTTGAATTTTTGATTATAAAATCGAAACGCAGTATCGAACGTGAAAGATTAAGCTGTAATCGGTTTGGATCGTTTGATCCTCCTTTTGAAAATGTGCCCCCGCGAGAAAGGAAATCATTACTTTGAAATTCTGTCAGTCGCCAGACTTTATTTGATTTTAATTTAGCATGCACTCATCGCGTCGTTCAGCTTGCAATTATTTTCGTACCGAGTGTGATAAAATACGTAACGTAATTGTAAATTGTAGACGAATGCTCTCGAGAGACTAAAGGCGTAGGATGGAACTAAGCTTTCGAACATAGTCTTCTTCTTTTTTTTTTCTATTTTATTTTATTTTATTTTGGTTTTTTCAATTTGTCCCGAAGCATATTTGGTAAAGTATTATTTATGATGTTTTAGTGATTAGGGAAAAAAAAGGAAATATAGCCTGTGGGTAGCTACCCTTAGCGGGGTGCCATCTCCGTGTTTGCCAGGTTATAAAGTTTATGGAACATACAGTGGCTTACAAAAATGGATTTATGAATACATTACGTGTTATACGAAATTTTTTGAAATTTAGTCAGCCCTGAAAGAAGATAAATCTTTTCTAAATTATCCGATTTTAAGAGAAGAGGATATTTCCTTCATTTCATACTTTCATTTCAGACTTTCATAAATTATATTTATACTCTTTCCTACGAACTGAAAATATCTCAAAGCTTTAAAATCTCACATTTCTTCTTCCATGTTATCTCGAGATATAGTATGATGTAAATAAAGTCGTGGAGCTTTACGTGCAACTAATTGCGTTGATCGTATTCGTATTTTACTTATTTATACATATGAACGTTTTTAAATTAACGTAGAAACCAGCGCAACCTTTATGATAATATAAATATACTTTTTTTCAGTAATAACGTGATAGACTTTCCTGAATTATAAATTAAATTATTTAATTATAAGTAATATTTAATATATATTTATTACTATTTTAATAAAATTATGACTTTCAATGCCGAGTTGCTCAACATCGAAATACATTCTCATTTTTGATCGTGTTCAAAGTATAACTCGTACTTCGTTATTCGAGATATTTCAATATCTCGTTATACGTTAAACGTAACATTTTCAACATTTCAGCTTCATAATTTTACATTGAAATATACTAAATAGAGTAATAAAAAGCGTTCTATATTTCACTTAACAGAGTAATAAAAGTCGATGCATCATATAAATGCACGTCTGTACGTCTTAACAGTCCCTGCATTCTGCAAAGTTCATGCATCACATACTATTCATCATGTCCGAGCAATTACTTCCTGCTTATATCTTACCCATCGATCCTTTCGATAGAAGAATGTTTGATATCAAAGAGCTACCTATATTCGGTATAATTAAGCAATTAAATAGAAAATTCTATTACAATTTAACGAAAAAAAAAAAAAAAAAAAAAAAATACAGAAAAATAAATACAAAATTATAAAGATACGAGAGACAAGCTAGGATAATTCAACCAATTCTGCCTCGAAGAATAGATCGATCGAGGATAATTGATAGGCACGTCACGGTCTCTACGTTTCTTCTTAACAATCTATCTATTTAAGGTGCAGTGAGATGAAAGTCTATGTACTCGTACAGTGATTTATGAAAGTACTGAAATATTTATCACAGACGATTTCGACTACGTTGTATCTACAAATATTGTTGTACAAAAGTTTTGAAAATTAATGTTGCAATATAATGCTACAATTGTAAATGAAAAATAGATAGGTATGTGAGTTACAAGAAATTTATTGTTAACACACATATTTAGGTTAAAAAATTGAGCACAGCACGAGCAGTTGTTTAAACGTAATATTTACGTGTCGCCGCGCCAAACAGCGAAGCTTATTAACAATATGAATAATTGACCGCACGAACATATCAATGTACCATTTGCGAAGTGCACGTTTGCAATTGTCTTGTAGCTTCTATGTAGGTATGTTTCAAATTTTACCAATAATGGTATCATGACTGTAATCATTTATGTTTCAATGTTTCGTTATAGTATTGTAATATTTTATAACAAACATCAGCGTAAGAAGTATTTGTATAGTAATTAATTTCAGCAAAACTATCGTAGAACATCGTTTATTAATAAGAAATATAACGGATTCGATATTGAACATATTCTTACAAGCCTTTAAAATAATTATCATAACAGAAAGAGCGATGTATCTATGTATTCTGTGAAAATGTTAACAAATATTTAAAAAATTCTACAAACATGTACGTAATAAATATTACCTTGTATCTGAGCAAACGGAATTTATTAATTTTAGCTTCGTTCCGCTAAAATTAATAATTAATTTTTTACTACGGCGGCTTTAAACCATAACAAAATCGAAAGAGAAACCCACCAAATAATAAAATAATTTTACCGGAATAAAGCCAAAATTAATTAATTTTAAATGTTGGCTTTATTCCGCTAAAATTAATTAATTTTAAATGCTAGCTTTATTCCGCTAAAATTAATTGATTGTAACTTTATTCCGGTAAAATTATTTTATTATTTAGTCGGTTTGTCCTTCGATTTTGTTACGGTTTAAAACCGCCGTAGTATTGAATTTATCAAATTAAAAAGGACTTATAATAATAATCTGAAATATCTTTTCGTTCTTCTCATGTAAGCTCTTTGAATTATTTCTTGGCCTGAATCGGATGCAAGATAACAATCCAAAGCAATAATACTATTGATACGTAAGCGTTCAACTTGTTAGGAAACATTTAAAACCACCTACGCAATAGTTAAACAAAAGACGTTATTGGAAATATACGAGACCGCTTGAAAGAAAAAATACCTATATTTCCAGGAACCCATATTTTACAAAGAAATGATTTAGAGAGAGAGAGAGCTCTTTTCGAAGAACGGAAAAATATTTCGCGTATTTATTCGTCAATTTGATAAATTCAATGCCAGTTTTTAGATATTTTTTAATATTTTCACAAGGAACATAGATATCTTATGTTCCGTTTTCTGGAAATTATTGTGCAGACTCCTAAAACTATATACATATTTTTTTAGTTATTAAAATTTCCTTAATAAGCGATATTCTACATTTTCTTTTCAAATCAATTACTGTACAAATATTTTTTACTTTAGCTGTATTCCATTCGCTTCCTACGTTCGATTGCACGTGTAGTATTGCCTTTGATATCCTTTACATGTCACTACGTCTAAAGTAAAGGAAAAGCAGAATACAAACAGGAAGAATATTTTCGCTTCTCGATTCGTTCCGTTCATTCTTTTTCATATTCTTTCGTAATACGGTGCAAATGAAGCGTGTTTTTTGCGTAGCAGTCAATATTTTCAACTCGTTTAAAATCGTCAAAGGATGGAAAATCGAGAGATAGCCGTGTGACCAACAATTAGCAAATGCAGCGTTAGCAGCTGCTGGTTCGCCTATGACAGCATTATTGATCGAAGAACCAGACGGTATCGATAAGGTTCACTCTTCATGGAAAAATTACACGATGCAGGGAAACTCGTTACAAAGATTATGCATGATCAGACTGAATGAAGAAATTTTTTATTGGAAGAATCGAGGGAGCTAAACTAATGGGCACAGTAGCCAACTCCACTAAAAAGCAATTATAAAACTCAATCAAGTTCAGTTTCGATATCCAGACAATCTTTGAACTGTTAATCAAACGACCGCCCTTCCGGACGAAGCAGTCATCCGATAACAGGACACGATATCAAGTATACATCAAAGTAACAGGCCAAATTAGGTTCAAATGAATGTAGGCTTCGCCGCTGTTAGGTTGAAATATTTTCTTAAATAATTGGAAGCAAATTACGTGAGGTCTTTCATAAAGAAGTTAAACAGACTTTATCTGTATCAGTGAAATTGGGTTCAGTGGAGAAGACTAAGCCAAGATACTGATATATTACGTCTTTTTGCGTGAGGAGGGGAACATGCTGTGTTACGCATGCCCAGTGTGACCCGCGCCGCTGGGTTATGTGGGGGACTCGGGCGGATGTGTTGCCATACCCCCACTAAAAACCTCACCCTCCTACTTCCATTGCTTCAAGGGCGGACAAACCCCGGTAATACCTGTCGGCATTCATCAGGGTCGTCCTTCCTTTCATGCCCCATTGTATCTTCTTCTTCGGGCAGTTGCTACTCGTGTCATACTCTTAGCTAGTTCAAATACTGGGCTGATGTAAAAAAAAAAACCAAACACCACACACGGAGTTCCCAAGCGGTCACCCATCTTAGTACTATCCATCCGTGCTGCCCAGCGCGTTGCTTAAAACTTTCGTGATCGGACAGGAACGAGAGTGCTTTTTTTTTTTTTTTTTTTTATAACGTTTATTGTCCAAGAAGATGAGTATTACATGTGTATGTTATTCACAATAAACAATGAATTTCGGTTGTAGGGTGGATTAGGCAAAAGTACCGATACGCGTCGGTACGACGTAGCCATGGTCTAATATGTGTCGTGGGTTTTCGGTTTTTGCGTTTATTTTTTTGTTTTTTTTGGGTTTAAGTCGCATTGGTGCGTGATTTTTGTGTATTCTTGTGTGGAACGAGAGTGCACTTATCGCGGTTTGGGCGTTGGCCACTGATAAATTGCATCCGAAAGCAAGAAGGAACTGCAAACTAAACAAAAGACGATTCCTATGAAATTACTCCCTGGTCTCAAAGCCAGATATATTGTCAATTTGCCATTTAACAATAGCTGCTATTGCTCACCAATTTTACTAATACAGTCATGATGATCCTATCTCGTTACAGCGTACATGAAATTTCAAAATGTTTCATATGACACACGTACCTAATACATACATTAAAGGTGTCTATGAACATTCAAATACTTTCATTATACACACCTAATGAAGACAAACGAGAAAAGTGTCATGAATTTGTATTGAGGGAAGTTAATGATCGTTCCTCCACCCTGATACGGACTTCCATTGCGCGAATTCTGTCGGCTGATCTTTTTAAATTTTAATCAAGATGTTCGCCGACCGACTGTACGAGCCATTCACTCGTCACTGCCGGTGACAGCATTCGTTTCTTGCGTGACGTGTTATCGATCGCGAATTTTAGGTAGTTCTTGCGCTGGAAGTCTGCGGTTAACACGTATAGTTTCTTTCGCAAGCAATTATTAAGACATTAAGCCTTGTTGCAGCATGCAAGGATGCACTTTAAGAAAATTTTCGTAAGGAACTTTATGATAATTGAAGAAATAATACGTACATATATCAGCAGTTCTAAATTTCTGATATATGAAAGACAGTGGGGTGAATAATTTGTGCGATACACTATACAAGTCATTTATGAATAAAAATTGTATTATCGAAAAATTTATTTTGAATGTTAACGTATGTGATAAGTTTAATTTTGAGCGATTATGCTAGGAGCAATGTGGTAAGGTTGAAGATTGAATGTATCGATCGTAGTAAATTGCTACCTATTGTATACATTATATTTTATACTTCTTTTTGATGGTACGTATTTATAAAAAGGCTGAACTCCTCTTAAATGGCATAAAAATGAATATAGACAGTTATTTTTATGATTTCTTTCTATTAAAATTACGCAACTGATATACGTAACGTTATGCAATATCACGTAACTGATGATAGAAATTGTTTACTTCCTTTTCACAAACCTTTGACAGTATTCCAATTTAAATATGATGTTCCATCAAAGAGAAACTACGATTTTAACGCAATTAATTAAATAATAAACCAGATGTAGATGCTTTTTTGAATAAAAATAGTATAACGATAAAAAAAAAAAGATCTTAATATATAATAATAAAATTTCTTTGAATTTTTCGAAATATTCGATAACTCATTGAAATAATACACTTGTGTAGCTTGTATGATCTCGTAAAATTTTGTGCAGCCCTAATCAATAAACATTTCGTAGGATCATTCACAGAATTGCTTTTATGAAATTGTGCTTGAATTATGCCATGTGTAAAACCGGATGTTTAATTAAATCCTAACTTCAAACAGTACGTAATTCTGGGCCGTAATTTATATGCATATATTCTGATATATTTGATGATGTATTAAGTGAAGTACCATTTTAATTTTCAATATCAAACTCATTTTTAAAATCAATTTAATTTCACGATACAAAAATTGGAATAACAAAAATTGTGTAATCACTTCGATGTATTTCAACTGAAATGCAATACTTGCCTTTCGTGTATGTATAAGATCTAATATTATCTTTTAAAAGGGTGAACAATTGTTTCCTTGAAACGTTGAGTTTAGTATTTCGTAATTTCACAAAAATTCATAATAAGACAATTATTTTTCTATCACGAAAACGCAACCAACTCTTGTTAACAGGCTAATATTTAAAAAGCTAATAAAACAATATTTGATGCAACAGAATACTCGTTGTGAGTTTATGAGATCATTCTGATCTTCTAGTATATACAAATGTCCCAAGGGTTTATTTAAATTCCGATCCGTTAAATTTGCATTGTACTATTAAGTAAAGCAAGTGGCACATTAGCGATATTTAGATAAATGATCTCGTACTTCCTGTTATTTCAGGGCTAAAAGAAATTGGCTTCCGTAATTTCATTTACAAACACGAGAGACGAAAGGAATTTGTCCCGCTGTCGGTGTATCTATGCTATTAATCACACGGTTAAATCCCCGGATCTAATCCAAATGTGCTTAAAAGTGAAACTTCTCTATTAATATCTCCGTGGAATTTTATTTTTAGCTCTTTTCTTTTGCTGTAAATCTAACGGATAAATCGATTACTTTGATCTTAAAATTCTGCGAATAAATTGTTTAAAGTCAAAATATATGGACATTACGTCCGATCAAAAATATTATGAAAATTATAATTATGGGTTGTTCAGAAAATTTACAGCGAAAGTTAAAAAAGTAAAAAAAGAAGTTAAACGAATAATATATGCACCGATTGAGTAATATATTATAGATGACTTTTAATATTTATAATTTCATGAGTCTTCCTTGAAAAATTGTTCGCCTTTTTCGGGAATAAATAATAATTTTTATAGACTTCTAAAGTATCTCGTTTCTCACCGTCGTTTTTTGACTAAGCTTGCTACGTAAATGATACGATAAATAATAATGAGATTATACTATATTCAACGAATGAAACAGCTAAACAACAACGATGGACAGCTAAGAAGTAAGAATTTCTTTAACATCGTCTGTCACTAAAAGAAAGAAACCAGTTTTATTAGCGAATTTTGGATATTTCTCCTCGATTCTCTTTCGTATTCAGTTCGAAATAACATTTGTTCGAGCATTTCGTTATTTAATGGAAATTCACAACAAAGACGCTACGATGGTTTCGAACAATACGAAATAGAATTCGAAATGTAAATGAATATATTTACGTAAGTAGATAAGCATGTAGGTGTGTGTAAGCAACTTTGTAGTATAATATATTCAAATAATGTCAAAGCTATTCTCTGTTATTTAACTATAACAAAATAAAGTATAATAGAAAGTGCAAATTGTACCTTGCAATACAGATTTTTAAAATAAAACGAAGAGCATAATTGAAGGTGATCTCCTTTGTTCTATCGTACTCTCGACCTTTATTCTTACAATTTAAATTACACGATTCATTAAATCATATAACGACGTACATTTTCCTCGCTTTCTCAAACAGTTCATGTCCTTGGTATTTTACAAAGTAGCGTAAAATAGACTCTTTTTTTACCAGATAATTATGAAAATATAATACAATAACTGTTTTATTATAATTTATACAGGCATATACTTTTAAATAATAGAAATGTAATTTTTCTTAGCAACATTAGCGAATCCTTGCTATAATAACTTCAGCGTGAAGATCCGTTTGATACCTTTCATTTAACACCCTTTAATACGTTTTATTCAAATTTCATTGACTGTTCGTTAAATATACCTGTAACGACTAATGAAAATACATATTATGCGAGTTAATTAATGCACGATCGCTTGTATCTCGAGTACGAAAACAATTATTCAAATGAAATGAAAACAAAAGATAAAGTATAATATAATAAATAATGCAATAACACTGTATAATGAAGACGAATAAAAGCATAATTTATCGACTACAAACTTTCAATATAATCGTCGTTAACATTGATACGTTTTTGACGCGTAACAAATTTTTTTTATTCCGTCAGCGGAATTCTGCTGGCCTATTTTTGATGAAAGATTTCACAGCTGTCTTCTGCCCATCGTCGGGCTTCAAATGAATACCCTTCGATATCTTATTTAACTTCAGGCAAGGAATGGAAATTCGATGAATTTTTGTACGTATAACAGACAGTTCAGATCGGGTTGTCAGTTCACATCAGATATGGTTTTTCGATCGGTTCAGAATCTTTGCCGAATTAATAATAACCGAAAATAGCTTTCGCACAGTGCCGTATCTTCTGAAAATTCAACTGTCACGCGTATGATTACTTCCTTTATTTGTTCGTTCGTTCCGATATTTGTAGTTAGGAAAAATGAATTTAAATATTATTATCGGCGTCGTAGAAAGACAATCAACAGAGGAAATTGGTTATTTCTTATCGTAAAAGATCAACTGAGTTTGTATCGAATTCTCATGTCTCAACCAAGAAGAGATGAAATAAGAGTTTTTAATTATTTCCGGATGTCAATATTTTGATAATCTGTTAAAAAGAGTGGAAAAAGATTTAACAGAAGAGAACACAACTATGAGAACAAGCATCGGTTCCGAAGAGAGATTGATGATATGTTTGAGGTAAGTAAGTTTTATTAAATTTTATACTTAGTTTTATAATTAACTATAATGGCGATGTATTGATGATTTAATCAATGCAGACTGTTATCTTTATAAGGTTTTTATTCATAAAATTCATTTGGTGGTCTGGAAGCCAACCAGCCAATTTCGACTTGTTGGCAACGTCGTTCTAATCGAATCTCCCGAACGAAATTGATTGAACATAAAATATAGTCAAAATTGAACTGACTAAACTTTACTACGTGGCGAAGTTTACTCAACTGAGCAAACTCGGTGATGCGCTTTAACTTCTAATCTCACTAGTGATTTCCATGAAAGGCTCTTACAAACAATCAAAAAACACTTCCTGCAACAAATCCACCGCTCACTCAAATCATACCTAAGCAACTTTACAGTAAAAATAAAAGATGTATATTCTAAATTAAAAAAACATCAAGGCATCAAACACATTGTTACGACCTTTCCCGGCGAGAGCCGGTCGTGGGGGAACGCGTCAGCGAGAGGGGTAACTACGATTCTACTAATCGATGCTGCGAAATGGTCGCTCCCCGTGCGGTTCCGGTAGAACCGGGGTGGCTCAATGAATGCAGCTGTGTTCTACATTCACATGCTTCTACACATATTCTACTCTCAACTGTAGAATACAGTTGCATTCATATATATATATATATATATATATATAACTTATAAGTATATATAAGTATATATGTATATATATAAGTGTTAATCTCATATAAATATAAATATAAATATATATATATATATATATATTTATATCAGATTAATACTTACAGCTTATACAGAAAGTATTGGTTTTAATCGTATCGGAAGTTACCGATAGAATGTTCGAGTGAGACCTTGTAAAATGTTACTTTTCGGAATGACAGTTCGCTTTAGACTGACTATCTTAGACCGATTCTTTGTTTTTCGGGAAGACAATCCCCACCACCCTAGGATTACGACACCGCACGCGCCAATGATCACGTAGGCCGATTTTTTTATAAAAACGAACAAATCGCAATCGATCTTTCTGGAAGTCGCGGCCAAGTGGCAACCAGACGCTCGTCGATACATTGTATGTTCATTGTATACCCGCCGGGAATGTAATACAGGAGACCCCGGGCGATGGTTAAAAATATGATTCGTAATGAATTCGCGGCGCAAAAACATCCTACGTGGCAAAACGACCGTTTCTGCAGTAACCATAAATGTGGGTCGTAGAGATTATTGAAGGTGCAGACACGTGGATGCCCGCTTGGCCCGGGCGCATGGCGCGTGGCGAGGCAAAATCCCACTCGACGTTACGCCCACCACAGAAAATAAATTAAAAGTCTACAATACAATGGTAAAATCAATTTGGACGTACTGAATACCACTATGGGGGACAGCAGCAATAAGCCACATGGATAAACCAGAATTTCTACAATCCCAGATACTGAGAACAATAGTCAACGCCCCATGGTATGTCAGAAACGAGGATATACGCAGAATTAAAAATACCAACGGTGAAGGAGAACATTTTGGCAGGTATGCAGAAAAATACAAAAGACGAACGACAACACCTCGAAACCAGCGGGCTGCTGAAGCGAGCAAAATTCTCACAGAAAGAAGACTAAAAAGAACTGACCTCGCTGAAGAAATAAAATAATCAAACTCGAATATGGTATTCCGCTGGAGGTAGCCACCCACATGTTATTTAGCAGTTAAATTAAGAAAATTTACCAAATGTCCAGCTCGACAAATTGTAAAATACAAATTAAATAATAAAAAGAAGAAACTAATGATTGACTTCCGACCTTAACTCGAAAAAGCTAAAACTGTTGTTCTGCTCTCACCCGAGATCACGTCAACGAAATAATACACACGATGGAAAATAAACAATACTGTACAGCCGTATTCCTGGACATAGAGAAAGCATTCGACAAAATAAACCACGAAAGCCAACTACAAACACTCAAAGAATAATTCCCGGAACAAGTATACCAAATAATAAAATCATACATAAGCTTACAGAACCTTTACAATAGAAGTAAAGAACGCACATTCCGATGTCAGACATCAAAGCAGGGGTTCCGCAATGAAGTGTCCTAGGGATCGTACACGCTACATACACGGCCAACATACCAACAACTACCAATAGCAAAATATTGAGATTCGCGGACGACACAGCCGTACTAATCAGGCATATTAACCCTGTAACAGCAGCCAAATTGCTACAAAAACAGAAAATTAGATACAAGACAAACGAATTAAAGCTAACCCTAACGAACGCAATCACGTCACATTCATATCACGCTGAGAAAATAGATAACAGCTTCCCGAACGGCACGCAAATAACGCTAACAAGACAAGTCAGCATATCAAATCAATAGTAGACGAAATGCAGGCAGCAAGAAGACAAATGGGCAAATGTTAACAAGCCGAAAATCCAAATTGAGCACAGAAAACGAACTAAAAATATACAAAATAATCATAAAACCAATCTGGACAAAATCTAAACAAAATCGAAACAATTCAAGCCAAAATCCTTAGAACAATAGTAAACGCCCCGTGGTACGTTAGAAACGAGGACATACGGAAAGACCTTGGAAATACCAACGGTCAAGGAGGAGATTTCAGGTGGCAGCTGAAACGTGCAACACAACGAACATCGCAAGAAGACTAAAAAGGAAACACCCAATAGACCTCATAAAAGATATAACTTATTTATTTTTATTTTATTTTTTTATTACCAATGAGATATAACACTTTACCAAATGTCCTTCCGGACAAATTGTAAAAAGCAAAATAAACTATTAGAAAAAAAAAAAAAAAAAAAAGAAGAAAAAAAAGAAAGAAAAAAAAAGACCGTGAGGAAGACCGGGAGTGCTCGATATCACTAATTGGCTTGATCGCCTAAAAAACGAGCATGAATCAGGAATCCCTCCTTTCTGGAACGCGAGCGAAGTGATTCGAGGAGTGGTCGAACGTGGCGGCCTCTCCGGTTACTGTGAAATGATTCCTCCGAGTCTCGATAATTGCCCCTGGTACTTGACACCAGTCGAGATCCCTTGGAATTCTTAATTTATGGCGCGAATACGTATGGCAAGAAAGAAATCGACCTTTCTATGCGTGAAGTGTCAGCTTATATAATCGCCGAGAGACTTTAACACCGGATTAAACAGCACAGCGAACAGATCGCTAACAAAATTAATTTAGTAATGCAACATGTAATTCATCTTTTAAATATTTTTTGATTACCTGTACGAAACACGTACTTGCATTAAATATTTTGTAGCTTTTACGTAAATTATTGGTTTTCTCTTATATTCATTATTGCATGATAATCCCCATAAAATTCAAAGCATTACGTATTCTATACTTGATATATTGTTAACATCAAGATCTGTATTGATTGTATGTGAAGTTTGACCTACATACCTTGATGGCTGAATATCGTGCATTCTACTTATTAAATAAATAATTATTGAAAGAGTACGTACGTACTCGTATAATCTGTACAGAATGCATCACAGCTTGTTTAAAATTATATTCTCGAATAATTAACAAAACAGTGGATGTTAATTGAAGTAAAGAAAGAAAGTGCGGAAGGGATTATCTACTTTCTAGGTAAGCATAATAAGTTAACAATTAACAAACAATTCAGGATGCAGGAAATCCTATTATAATAAAATACATGTCTATTCAGTGAAAACATTATAAATATTTATTATTATATGTTTAAGATGACTATTCATGCTGTATATTAATTATTTTTTAAATATACAGAGTGTCTAGAAATTTCTGTCATTTGAAATAACTACCAAACGCGAGAGTAAATAACACGAAGAGGTGTTTTTTAAGCTTTTTTTTACGTGGATTATAATAAATATAAAAATTCCAGTTAAAAATTTTCACGTCGCGTTTTTTAAATGGAACACCGTATTTTTGTTCTCGTACGATGAAAGGACCGAGGACGAATTCGATGCCCTGTTTTCAAGTGGTCTTGAATTAACGCAACGTCGCAACAGAGGAAATGTCGAAACACACAAGGGCTGAGTTTTTTGTTTCTCTATTTTTTCACTTTACATCGCACGTTCGAAATTCGCATATCGGTTAAAACGCTGCAGCACTCTGTTTGAAAATGGAGAACAACCATTTGTTTCGATACACCTACGCGTGTGACACCATACGCGAAAAGCATTGTCTACGAAACAGGACCAACAGCTCTTGAAAATAGGAAGAATCGAATTACTGATACACATGCAAGTGTAGTAGAACAAATGGTTGAAAAATTTGTCCGTTTCAACGATACTTTTTCTATAGTGACGTTGCATCAATTCAAAATTATTTGTCAGTAGCGTTTTGAATTTTTCTTTTTTTTTTACTCTGTTATGACATGTGTTGCGACCGTTCGCGGAGAGACGCGGTCGCGAGGAAACGCGTCAGCGAGAGTCGTAAATTCTCGCTACGATTCGGCTAATCGACGCCGCGAAATGGTCGCTCCCCGCGTTTCGTTTAGGATAACCGGGGTGATTTACTGAATGCAACTTATTCTACGATTGTAGAATAAATATATATTTGTATCACAATAACTTACAGTTTATATAAGGTGTCGGTTTAAATAGTATCGGAAGTTACCACTAGAATGTTCGAGTTATATCTTATACAATGTGACTGATTTGGACGCGACCGTACAGAGAGTTTTCGACTGCGACTGATCGGTTAGAATGTTAGATTGCGACTTTACGATGCTTCTCAGTGAGTTCGTTGGACTGAGCGATCGTGGTAGACGTGTTGATTGAATTGACGACGAAGACGAACTGACTTGATCGTGACGATGCTGTGTCGGAGGTGAGCTAAGGAAGGGTGTGTCTAACGCACGGAATCATCTGATTTGTTGATGACAGTTTTTGGTTGGAGAAGTGAGGGTAATAGAAATTGTTTCTATTGGTTAGTAAGACTATCGATGGACTAGGAAGGGTATTAGCCACCCTCGATGGAAAGTTGGGAGTAGGAGGCATCGCACGTGTGAACACTTAGCGTTCACGTGTTTTCCAGACGTTAACCAGAAACCTTAGAAAACGCTTTCGTGGAAAAGCCGTTGTTTGCAATGAAAGACTTTCGCCAGAGTTTTCTGAGATTTATAGTCAGGCTGTGAGTGTTTTCAAGCCATCCGTCCGTGATGTGAGGTCCGGCTCAGGTAGAGAGTCGGCCGACGTAACAACATGCGAATTAAAATGTGATATCCCATCTAAAAGATGCAAAACGACCTTCGACTGGCTTTGAAAATTTTTAACTTTAACATTTTACATTTTTACACTTCTTATTACTATTTTATTTTATTTAATTTTATTTTTAATATTTTTTTTCCACTTATTACATTTCTCCGTATCATCTACCGTTTGGCAGTTATTACCAATTGCAGATATTTGTACAGACGCTACATATTTGGTGTAAACATTTGGCAATCTCTGTGTACATTTTCACATTCGTCTCGATCAATATAATCACGATAATTGCGTCTCATTGGTGTATTAATGACATTTCAGTGTTTTATATAGGATACAGAATGTATGCGAAAATGGATTGATAAATAACGCTCACGCGTCACGTAGCTCGAGGACAAAAATAGATGCAATGGTACCGGTAAACCGGGAGCTTGTAGCTTCATTCCTCCCCTATACCATACCAAAAATCAATAACTGTACATGACGCAATTACAGATACCGTTTATGGGGAAGTTGAATATTGACACGATGTCAACGAGACTCAAGCAACGTGCAATAATCGATTTAATAACGAGAAACGTTATAACCGTTATATTATAATATTATTACCGAATCGATAATGAATAGCCGAGAGCAGCAGTTCTGTATTTACGCCTTACCTTCAGCTGCCGAACATATGAATTAATGGATTCAATATAGTTTGTAAAATAGCAATTACCATAAAAGCTTATTCACACTATGGTGGATCATTCATTCACCGCACAAATTATTTGTTTTGCGTAGTACCGCATGACACACACATTTCATATGCGGGCGCACAGTAAAGTTAAATTATTAAATGAATTTACACAAGCCAAGTTCAATTACAATTGTATGTAACACCTTTTCCGAGGAATCAATTGCCAGTATCCTTCCTTAACAGAGTTGCCAACATGTTCAAAGCAAATTGGAAATCTCAAATTGCGCTCTGCCATGGTATTAGTTTAGAATATTGCAGTTATTATTTGAACTTAGTTAGTTAATTGGGAAGCGAGAAACTACAGGCAACTATAATCGAATTTCACTTAAGTGAATTCGTTTAATTATCGCGTTGTATTTGGCGCCCCTTTCTCAAGATCGATTGGCGAATGTTTAAGGCATCTAATACCAACGGACAGAATGTAAATTTAATTCTAACAAAAGGGGAAGAATTAAGATTTATTATTATGCTTAAACATATTATAATATAAGGCATTCAATAATATTCAAATTGCGACTTCTAAACGGATTACAGATTTTTCCTGACAAAGTTCCACCGTTCCCTCGAAAGCCCGTCATAATTCCTTCGGGAACATCTCTTAAGCGTTTCAATGAAATTGTCGAGCACAGCACTCTTCTGGTCCCCAGCAAACTCAATTTCAATAGAACTACATTTAGCATTAATTATATGCGTAAGATGGGATTTATTCAAATCATGTCGTATAATAAATATTCACAAGATATATGTATACATTAAATATATTGTAATTTCTGTTTTCAGCAGTTTCGCTACTTTTATATAAAACAATATAAAAATGTAAATGTATGTAAGGTGGTTGAAACGACATAGCGAGATCATAATATCGGTCAATAACTATTTAAATATTTTTGTGCTAAATATATTATAAAAAAAAATATATATGTTTATATGTACTTGTATTAAATATTTGTAAATTCTATATACATTATTAGATTGATTGCAAACTTTACCGATGACCGTAATAGTCGTCTACGTCGGTTAAAACTAAATCATAGATATTTATGCAAATTTTTGTAAATTTCAATATTAAATTTTTGTAACTTACAGAATGAAATTTAAAAAATGTTGCATCTACTAAATATTATAAAATCTACTATGTTCTCAATGGAGTTTACAATAAAACTTTACCGTTGAACAACGATCGTCTAAATAAACATAAGTCTGGCGATGTAATTAAACCTGTGTTTTATTTTGAACTACTGATAACGATGAAACTTTTCATGTTGACGATGGTATAAAGAGATACGTGCATCCGCAAAACGAGCAAATGTAGGAAGCGAGTAAATAAATTTCAGAATTGTTAAATATGAAAATTACCGTTACACTGTGGATTTTATCCAACATCATGTATTCTGAACACGACTAAAGGATTAAAACCCCGACAGATATTTGTTTCGTCCGAAACAAATATATATATATGTATGTATATATAGAGAGAGAGAGAGACAGAGTAACATAGATATGTATAGTAACATAATCTCTAAGCGACCTTCATCTCGTGAAGTTTATGCCTATCGAGATCGCAGGTTTTAGCAAACGTGGACGTTGAAACCAAAGAATATAAGGAAATATCTTCTATTGCAGTAATATCATTTATCCCTTACTTTCTCTTAGATTATCGTCTTTCACTTGCTTCCGCTAATTCATTACGAACGGTACTCGACTCGCTGACAAATTGAAAGCGATTACGTCTTCGGATCCTCTCGCGTGTCGTTTCAGATTTCAGGTTTAATTTTCGAAACTAAATTCCACTTCAGGATCTTCTTACGTTATATACATAATCCTATTTTATCATTAATTATTCGAGGCGATAGAAAGCAGAAATGTATGTAGTTGTTCGTGTGCTAAAATGGCCTTGTAAATTCTAAAAGAAAAAAAGAAAAAGAAAAAGCCTTGGAAAAATGAAAAAACCTTTCTCAATACTGGCCGAATTTCATGTAAAATACTTTTCACGTTGTCACAGTTGAAAGAGATACTTTAGTAGACTTACTCGGATGGATCACCTAGCAGATTACTACACACATACGTTCATCCATATACACACACACATACGCTTCTACTATCGTGAAACATACACCCTTGGACAAAAAGATAGCACATGTGTGCTATCATTAATTTCTCATAGATAGAGTCCGAATTTCCCAAGTTTGACGAATGGCATATAAACAGTACCTTGTAGTAATAAGGTATATGAGCTTGAAACTGTATCTTCGCTATTCCTCTTGTATTTATCAACAATGATTGTGAAATCCGGTCGGCGAAATGATAGCACACTTTCAAAAGTTGTAGTGTTTATTATCTACTAAATTGTACAAAAATAAAAAACCTTTTAAAATTTAATAATGTGTGGATCCTCCCTTATTCTCCACCACCTCCAGCATTCGTTTCGGCAAAGAACGATATAGTTTTCTAATATAATCCAGCGATATATTTCTCCATTCCTCTTCAAGGCACTTTTTTAACTGATTAATACTTTCAAATTGCCTATTTTCTCTATAAACGGCATTGCTTAATTTACTCCAACAGTTTTCGATTATGTTTAAATCGGGGGAGCATGCAGGCCAGTCCAAAACTGCAATATTTTCTGTTGAAAAATATTCTTTCACAACCTTAGCGGTGTGAACTGCAGCATTATCTTGCTGAAAAATAAAATCTTGTCTCGCAATATGTGTTGCGTACTTTGCAATTTGATTTTGTATCAAATTACGATAGGTTATAGCATTCATCTTGCTGCGAATTGATATTAAATCAGTCTTTCCGTTATACCCAATACCTGCCCAAAGCATAATGCTACCTCCACCCATTTGACGCCGTATTTGTGACAATTTTTTTTTTCTTACATCATGATAGTAAAAATTGAATCCATCTGGGCCATCTAAATTAAATCTTTTTTTATCTGTAAATATAACTTTCCTCCACTTCTTGTTCCACCGTATATGTTCTTTTGCAAAATATAATCGATGCTCCTTGTGAATCTGCTTTAGAGCTGGTCTTCGTTTTAATTTCATCCGCTTTATGTGCGCGGATTGTTGTAGTACACGTCTGACATTCCGAGGATTAGTTTTTACGCCAACTTTTTCTGCAATTTCACGTGACGTGAGAAGCGAATTTGACGCGGCACGTAAAATTGCACGTTTTTCACGAGTACTAATCGCGGAAGGTCTCCCACTGCTTTTTTTTGTTCCATAATTATTTACATCTTTCAGTAAATTATAAATGACTTTCCGACTTCTACTGAGAACTTTTGCAATTTTAGAAATAGTAAAGTTTTCTTTCTTTAATTTCAAAACTGTTTGAATCTCTTCACTATTTAGCTGTTTTCCACGTCCCATTGTTTGAATCGAAATTTGTAAGGTTTCTAATGAAATTCTTCTACTTTTCACTACGTCTACACCACTCAGAATACACAGAAATACTAAGGAATGGAAACAAAATGCTTGGTGTGCTATCATTTCGCCGACCGGATTTCACAATTACGCGTAGGAGAAGAAAACATTTTTCCACACAGTTGTTTGTAATACAATTTGGACGAGATATTTTGCAACGCAATATCGTTTACATGACGCTTTGTACGAGATAGCTCGCAGAGAAATATCGCTCATGTGGCGCTTTGAACGTGATATGTATGTTACACGTTTTTCACTAGAAAGAAAGATCTCGCAAATTCGAGGAACGAATCTCGCAGAATGATTCGCAGAAAAATTAATTTGTAAAATACTGCGTATTTATGAATATAAAAGAGCATCGGTTTCCACGAACAAGTAATCCTATTCCTTTGTCGTATGAAATAATTCAAAGCACGGTATTATGCATAATGGTACGTTACAATCGTTACAAAAGTACCTCGTTTTTTCTACCTAACTCATTCTCCTCACAACGTACGCAGTATTTTGTAGGATGGCATTTCTTTATCGTAGCAGCTATTTTCTTAGGGAAACATCGAGATTTAATGCAAAAGAGGAACTTTTTCTGAGATCTTTTTGTTTTGCGATAAAAATTTTCAACTGGTGTAAAATACTTCTTTAATGATCCAGAAATAATGTCTTCTTTTATCTCGCGAAAAGTTTTTCCATCTTCGTGACAAGAGAATATTACAAGACAATTAAATATCGTTATGTTAAGCAAATGTAGAAAATACTTCTCGTGCCATTTCATAAATTTACTTATGGTCAGATTCTCCCGTAAAATTTGATGAATTTCATTTGCTCCACTCATGTATGTGTTATAATCTAGAACGACATTTAGTTTCTGCCGGTATTGTCCCGTACCGTGATCGATATTAGTTGACATCACCAAGCGAGGAGAATGTACAGTAGTAAGGGTTGATACTAGCTTCTTGTCTTCCCACGCACAAAAAGCCACCGTTTCGCTATATCTGACTAGCATTTGTCCTTTTTTCAATTTTTTTATATCTCTTGCAATCGTCCCGTAACGTGGCATTTCCTTTCGTTTTAGACGTACAATACCGCAAACGTTAGTTCCATTTTTATGTAATATTTCGTACAAGGCAGGAGACGAATGGTAATTATTGAGGAACAGAGTTCTTCCTTGTTGAAGCAAATGTTTCGTTAAATGTAATACAATTGAACCGTAGGCATCAAGTGGTTTGGAATTCAAGTCACGTAGCAATTGTCCACTTCGAATTGTATACATAGCCAGTTTCACATTCAGCCAAAACAAAGGTTTTTAGTCCAAAAGTTGCTCGTTTGTTAGGAATATACTGGTTATATGGCAGTCTATCTTCCCATAGCATCACGCTTTCATTAACGACGATATTTCTTTCTGGCCGATACGCGCTTTGAAAGCGTAACGGTAATCTGTCGATAACAGGTTGTACTTTGTACGTTACATCGATGTCTTTTCCATTTATTTTTCTCATTATTCTCGTCGTTAAAATTTAAGAATCGCAGGATTCGCAAGAATTTGTCTCGTGACATAACGTTTCCTATAAATTGAAAGCTGTACATGGGATCGGTATTCCAATACATAGAGATCGTAGGTAAATGGACTATACACGTGTAAATAATAATAGGGATGGCGGAATACATATCAGTAACGGTAATATTATAAGGAACCCTGGAGAAACCGTATTTCTCGAACGAAGCGAAGGAAATATCCCGCGTATTCGTTTATTAGTCAACGATATTGCGTCGACATATGTGTCTCTTTCGTGTTCCAAAGCGATTAACAACATTTGAACCTGAGATATTTTGTTCAAAGCATCGCATGAATAATATACCGTGAGGTATTTCGTATAAAGCGTTATACGAAACGACATTGCGTTGTAAAATATTTCCTTCTCAAATACGAGAGGATTAAAAGGATAAACATAACAAATGGAATATTGAAACGACGAACAGAATAACAAAATAACTGTTTACTTGGAGGTATAAAGTCTGATGAATTTGTTTTGTCCTTGTTTATCTTATCGATTTGAATTAAACGTAATTACCTTTACGTAATTATTATGAATACCTTGTACAGAAACCACTGTACGTTTCAAAAGTCTAAGAAATGAATTTTCGTTTGCAAATTTCACCTATAAATTAGTATACACAAGCAACTTGTACATGCAGATAGAGAAATTCCACTTATTTCCTTGCATTTTGTTTTAAGGATGAAAGGATAAAATGGCTGAACGTAATAATCCTTCTTTCATACCAATTTAATGTAAGAATCGTATCGTTGAATAAACACAAATACCTACAAATCGAAAAATTCTGTTTAAATGAATATGTATGTATACATGCATTTACAATCAAGTTCCATGAATTCGTATCCATGAATTGAAATTATTTTCATATATTCGAGAACAAAAGGACACGTATTTATACGTAACTATCGATACTATCGATTTATACGTAACTATATATAAGGAAAAAGTATGCTTGTTTCTTTCGTGAAATGCAGATATACACAATTACGTATAATTTCATGGTAAATAAATGTTTAAATAAATATTGCAGAGAGTAATTAGTCGATATACCAATAAGTATTTAAGTATTTATAAATATCGTGTACCAATAAGTATTTATATTTTATTTATTTCATATTTTTAATTTTCTCTTTACGTCAAAAGTTCTCTTCTCCTATCTCAATTATCCCAGAACTTTTCAGGTTTTTCGGCGAAAAACTTTATTGTATAATTTCTTGTGTCGACCAAAGAGTTACGGTCTTTATCATTAAGGGAATTTTGTAATGACCTGAATAGGGGAAAATTTGAGGGTCCAACGTCTGTTGAACACGGTGGGCGTGCTTCAACATCTTTTGTCGAGTAATCAAAGACGCGCAAAGCCACGCATTGTTCTGACGAAACTGAAACTTCTGGACGTTTTTGTTCAATTGCTGTCTCTAATTCGTCTCATTGCGAGCAATATCCTTCCGAATTTATCGTCTGGTCGTTTGTCGTCATAAACAGCGGATATATTGTTTCCTACTTGTGTAGCATTTTTGCCTTTTCGGTAAAAGAAAAGCATCAAATGCCTATAATGCACTTTGTTTCCTTAAAATATTTAGATTTGAAACTAACAAAAATTAATGTATTCTAAGCAAGCCTTTTTCTAAAGATGCATCAAATATCACCTTTTACGATATGTACACAATTCATTTGTTTTCAATCATTCTGATATATTCAGACCTGTTTTAATGCCACCTACTGAACATCGGCACGAAATTTCCCAACAACCCAATGTATCACGTAATATATAATTTAAATATCTATCTATAATTTAAATAAATAAAACAATCTCGTAACTCCTGTATATATTGCGTATGATGGAGGCAGACATAGTTTTGCTTCTTTCTCCTTTTTATAATTTATCACGTGTCTGATAAAATCTCATACGAATAGTTCATAGAAATAACTCAAATCTAATTTCTATATCACAATATCGAATCTTGATTCTGTAAGTATGATAATATAACCATAGTGTTCAAAGAATAGGAAATCAAAATATATGACTATTTCAGCTTGTTGAAACAGTTTAATAATATGTAAAAATACAATTTTATAGTTTACATGTACATCTATGTTTATATGTATGTAAGTACATATATACCATTGATCGTTTTAGATAATAAATGCTGTAAACATACTGTAAAATAAAAATAGGGATAGATAGAAGCTTTTTAAGTTTATGTAATATGTAAATAGCAAATCTGAAAGATCCTAAGAAGTGTATCAGAAAAAGTATAGAATCCAAAAATGACCAAACATTATTTCATTTTATAAGAGTTTTATTTGAAGAAGCTATTACATCTTTATATACTGTAACATTAAATTTGAATACAAGTTTATCTTAGGATAAGTTAAGTTAGTAATTTTGTTATATACGTACATAAAATAATACAAAATATATAAAACTAAATTCTATTTGTTTGTTGCTCATATTCTGGAAATATATAAGTGGAGTATAAACATATAAACATATTGTGGAGTTCTCTGATTTTAATACCACCCAATATCGATAAATGTTATATATATATGCAGTATCGAGGGAAAACCCTAAGAAATTGAGATCTACTTGACCATGGATTGTTCACGTCTCTGAAACTTGTGCGTGCCGGGCATACCGGAGTCATGCTATAAGGGGAGGCCGTTAATTAATTGAGAAGCGAGTATTGTCAGGTTGCCAAGGAGTGTGGTCAGCGTGAAAAAGAGCGTTGGAACCGTTGTAACGAGAGTAGCGAATGACAAATGGTGACTACGTGTATATAGATTGGCCGTACATCATACTTGATTTTGTGTTGACGTGAACGATATTAAAACCTACTAGCACTATACTCTCCCCCATTACATTACACGATATACACACGTGTACACACACACACACACACACACACACACACACACACACACACACACACACACACACACACACACACACACACACACACACACACACACACACACACACATCATATATCGTGTAATGTAAAACTTATATACTCCTCTCCGTACCTCTCTGTACCCCTCGGATCAATCTTTGTTTTTAAAGAGAGCTATTCATTTACTTCATACCTCTATTAAGTACACGTCCTTGCCCTGACCGTGACCGCGTCCCATTAATCTAGGGCATCCATAAATCTAGGGCACCCATATTCGGATTAAATCATAAATAATTATTTCTCAGCTTTATTATTTAAATACAGCTATAATAATAATAAAAAAAAACTGGACTAAAGTATCGGGGACCTTTCCAAACATTTCAAAAGAAAAACTCCAATGTCCTTTCATCTCCGACATATATGTATATATATATTAAAATGTCACACCTACTTTTATCATCAAGTGACATTAAAATCAGAAAATCGAGCAAAATGTCATAATCCACAATTATGCTTGTTTCATCTTTAGTTAAAAAACACAATGTATTGCGTTATACCATTCTCTGCAATTTCCGTATTATTAGCGAGAAGGGAGGTAGTATATTCAGGTAGATTACGAAAGGAACTAATATAATTGTGCTCGACAGAGATGTAACAGGTGCAACTACGCTGCGTGTTATTCATAACGAACAGTGCTTCGGCATCTCGAACATCTACACATCTTGATTTGCAAATAGCTATGCACAGTTGCAACAGATTTAATAAGGTCTCAGGACACTTAACTCGTCCTTCAACGTTTTACAACTTGCAAGATTTCTACGTTGAAAGATACATTATCAATTTGCCAATAAGTTACTTTCAAACACAAACTTATTATTTGTATATTAATTGTTGTTAATATTTTCTCTCATTATAGATATACTTATTATTTTTTTTTTGCGTCGTAATAATTATTATTACGCGTTTTCTTATTATCTGAATGATATAATTTTATTACAATTATTAAGTTGTAAATACTGAATTTATTCAAAAATAATGAAGCAAAGATAATTGTTCAGAATCAATTAAATGTATGAAGCAAATTCAATACATTGTACATTATGCATCGCAACATTTCTTTCGTTACAAAAAAAAAGTTATTAATTCATGAATTTAATTAGTACTGATTAGTATTTTCCTTCTCAACTATAAACGAGTTATATAAGACCTATGCTTAATGAAAGGATATATCTGTTACCCACATAAACTCGTTATTCTCAATAAATTGCAGACATTCGATATTTTATTAAGTTTCCTCATCCACTAGCAGCAGCTCATCAATAATGAAAGTTCGTTATTGATCCAAGAATTGATATATCATAAAGAGTATGTGCGTATAGCAGCATCGAGAAAATGTTCAAAATCGTTTCTTTTTTCTTTTTTCTTTTTTCTTCGAAAACGAAGCGTCTTCGACTTGTTTTCTCACGATTGTATGAAATAGATACAATGGCTCATAAAAGTATTTTGCAACTACTATTTTTATGATAGAAAAGCCAAAAACCAATCTGAAAATATACATAAAAGTTATTTACAAACATATATTTAATAAAGATTAGCACACAGCATTAATAGCCTCCTTGGTATGCCTAGAAAAAATCTCAAAAGTGGTTCCAGTAAATATTTAGGCTTATTTCATACATATGGAAAATGTTTGATGAAATGTTAAATGACTGTTTAAATACTTTATTGATTTCTACAAAATATCTGCATACTTGTGTTAGGTGTTTTGTAATATCTATGTATATTTTCAGATTTGCTAAAAACTTTACCAATATAGCTATGACAATCGGATTTTGTTACAATACTAATGACATTTCAAAATGTTTCTTTCAAGACATATAGTATATTCATAAAAGGTGTCTTCTGCAAGAATATGAATACCTTCATGAGCAACTGTATAAAAAGAATGCCGTTACTTGACTCCTATTTTAATCTTCTAAAAGCTTTCCTGATCTTTCGTGGATTGAGTAATCGAGTGGGACTGATCATTGGGCGGTAATTGATGGTGGCAGTATTTTGTTGTACTAGAGTAGACGCAGTATTTCGTTGTACTCGAGTAGACGCAGTATCTCGTTGTACTTGAGTAGGTGCACTAAAACAACACATGGCAACACATTTTTTTATGGAAAAAAGATCCTGCTATTAATGTGTAAAATAATTTTATATTTTGTAGATACTTAAATTCATAAACACTAAAACGGAACGATGGTCTAGTATTGGGATTAAAATTAAATCCTTCGGACTGGATTGAACCAGGTTCCTAAAAAGGAAATCATATATTAATCATAATAATGTTAATCATTTGTAAAACACAATCATTAACATAGTTGGTATCGCGAACCTCTAATATACTACAATACAATTTTGTAAATTTCTTTCCATACCGCTGTAAAAGTGCTTTCAAAAATAGGAATACGGTAACTCTTATCAGGTCATCGCATTATTCGAAATACTGTTTATCGATAAGTCATGATAGTCATATCTTATGATAGTAGCAATGGAATTTGAAAATGTTACGTATAACGTATATAATATTAGGTTGTCCGAAAAGTTTCTTTCGTTTTATAAGGAAATAATAGATGCACAACATTTTCTGTTTTATATTATTTTACTGAATTTTGAATGAAACGAAAGAAACTTTTGCGACAGCCTAATCTATTGCTAAAAGATTTTTACGAGTGTTCGGTGTGTACAGAAGAGTGTACAAAGGGTGTACAGAATATAACAGAATAAATCGATTATCGAATATGCTAGGAATTTTTTCAGTGACTTAATACTTTTAGTTTACTTACAGCTGTATGATCTCCTGGTGAAGAATCAAAATTAAACGGGCATTCTAGAGGAATAGATGATGAAGTAGACAATTGTTGACTTTGGGTAACAGGTTGCGATGTAGAAAATGAACTTGTAGTTGGACATTGCGGAAATGCTGCTAGTTCCGGATTAGGTCCGTTAAATGTATAATCGGTGGAATCAATCGATATTTGAATCTGAGTCGATACAGGAGGTATCATATTCGTAGGAAAATTGAATCGAGTCCCAGGCATTACAGCCGGTTCAGTAGGAATGGCGTTAAATATAAATTTTTGATGTACACGTATAAGAGGCGTTGACTCGCCGGTAGACGTTCTAACAGTACTATCACCAGATACTACTGATGTCACTGACAATGTGCCACGTACAGTTGGCATCCCGAGTGTTGTATTATATGTTGTTTCTTTTTGGTTTGTTGGTGTTGAATCGCAAGCTGCAGGTTTATTTTGTAGCACCGGAGAAGTGCAAGATTTACGTGAAATTGCGCCACCAAATTCACATTGTTTATTAGATAAACTAAAAGTAGTTGGTACCAAAATCGATGATTCGGGTGTTCCAGAATTATGCAAAGTTTGTGATGCATTAGGTACTTGGAATGCTGGACTTGATAATGTTGTTGTCGTTGTTGATTTCCACCAGAAAGGCGTAGATCTACTTTCTGCGTTATCACACGCTGACTCTTAACTTTTTGACGTTGGAGAACAAAGAAACTGGCTCGTACTTGTGTCACCAAATGAATATTGTTTTTTAGATAAATTAAAAGTAGGTGGTTTTAAAATTGATGATTTGGATGTTCCAGATTTATGCAAAGTTTGTGCTGCAGTAGGTACTTGGAATGCTGGACTTGATAATGTTGTTGTCGTTGTTGCTTTCCAACAGAAAGGCGTAGATCTACCCTCTGCGTTATCACGCGCTGACTCTTTACTTTCTGACGTTGGAGAACCAAGAAACTGACTCGTACTTGTGTCACCAAATGAATATTGTTTTTTAGATAAACTAAAAGTAACTGGTGTTAAAATTGACGATTTGGGAGCTGGAAATTCAAGGTTATTCCATTTATCGGTCCATTCTTCTTGGCATGCACGTGAAACTGGTTCAAGTGTTTGTGCAGTTTTTACGTATTTATTATTTGACAATGTTAGAGCATTAAAAGCGTTGGAAATATGTAATGTATCTACTATTGTACTAGAAGTCTTAATCGCTGGAAATTCTGGCATTGAGTCTTTCTTCAGATTCTCTGAATCTTGCTTTACATCGGCCTTTGCATCATCACCTTCAATTCTTCGAAATTTATTTCTATTTTCTGAGATCGACGAAGCTGTATTTTCAGCTGTCTTTGCTGTATTTGTATATTTCCTCCTTCAAACATTGTCGCATATAAAGTTACTTTTAGATATTGTAACATCAATCTCCTGTTGGCCATCTCTGTTAATATCAAATTTAACATTGGCAATATTTACAGAGATAGATTTAGTCGACGTTGTACCTGGAAATGATTAAATCCTGATAGCAATATTAGCAGTACAGTTAGCTATATTACAATTTGGACAAAAATAACAGAAATAATCGAATCAACAATTAATGCAGTGAACTGTATAGAAAATGTTTTATTATATATTTCACATATTTTTATAATGTCTTCCTTTTTTAATTGTCCTCGTAATATTATACAAATTCGGAAATTTTAAATTGTACAAAATAGTAGGTCACATTAATATTCGGACCGTCTAAACCAGAATTACTTTTTAGAAATTGGACCAGAGGACTTGAATTTCTTGGAGAAGTTAAAAGGATTAGATTACCAAATGATATGGAAGATAGGCTTGGAAAGAAATTGCAATTAGTTGGGATTGCGAAGAAAACAGTAATAGTCATTTGTCATGACATTTTTATCTAAACCTGTAATGACTATTACGATCTTCTAACGATACGTTTCGTAGACTTATGTAGGTTATGTACATGCTTCAAGTTTCATCGAAATCAATTGATGCAGAAAGATGTAAGAATTGTTAGATAGATGTAGAATTGATAGATGTGGAAAACAGGTTTCGTTATTTGCAATTTTATAAATATTGCAGTTTTCGCCATTTTGAATATTTAGTTTATACCAATATTGATCGACGAACATTGAGCGCACAGTAGGGGTTAATTAATCAAAATGAAACATTTCATACCACATTATTTACGACGATTAAAAGCAGTTCAGTGAGCATTTAAAGGATTGATCAATTAGAATATAACACAATTTACATATCCACATTTAACACATAGTTAGACAAGCAGAATACACAAATCTGTAGTTAACAGTTATAAATCAATATGAATGATATATGAAATTCGAGATAAAATACAGGATAACAGAATAAGCCAACGCCCAAATCACGTTGAATACACTCGTTCCCGTCCGAACACGAGAAACTTAAGCAACGCTGGGCACGAGTGGGGTAGTACTCTAAGATTAGGTGACCACTAGGGAACTGCGTGTGGTGTTGGTTTTTTCAGAGGAGGTCAGCCCAACATTGAACTGGTTGAGAAGATGAAGCGAGCAGTAATTGAACGAAGAAGGAGATACGGAGCATGAAAAAGGACAACCCTGCTGATGATTGCCGACGCCGGGTATTACTGGGGTTGTCAGCCCTCAAAGCAGAGAAAGGAGGGCGGGGAAGGGTTTTTAGTGGGTATGGCAACAACATCCGCCCGAGTCCCCCACATAACCCCAGTGATGCGGGTCACTGGGTATGCGTAACAGCATTTTTTTCCCCTCCTCACGCAAAAAAAAGAAAAGAAGGACAATCGAATAAAATAGCCAAGCATAATATGATAGTTTGATAATGGAATCTTGAAGCAGTTTCCTTCGTTCAATGTTACACTATTTTCTTTTACTATTTATGAACAAGGCAATTGTCGAAATGATTGCAAAATGTATTATAATAAAACAGATCGTATTTTTACGGATTGGCAGTTGTGACCGATTTGTAGATTTGTTTAACAATTGCAGTGACATCGTGATGAATTGTGGGGATACACTCCGGCATAATACAGGCTCAGAATCGCGTAATGATAGAAAAACTTTTCCTCCTTTTCCTTTTTTTTTTTTTTTACGAGATTTTAAGATCATCATTTTCCGAAAATGGAATTCTATCGTATGTTCTTTTATATTTTCTCTAATCGATACATTTATTTATTCTTTATAGAAGAATATTGAGATTCTTTGCCTTAAAATGCCTTCGTACTTACGTAACTCATTTTGAGATAGCAGAGGCATGATCATTATGAATATGTTTTCACACACGGACAATAATTCAGTCACGTAGCAGGTGGCAGGTAGCAGGTACATAAAACATATAATTTAACAAACACGAAGATGGCACCCAGCTGGGGGCAGCCACCCACCTGCTATATTTTATTTTTATTCTTTTATTACCAATAAATAAGATATAATATTTTACCAAATGTCCTTCAGGACAAATTGTAAAAACCAAGATAAACTAAAAAAAGATAAAAAAAATAAAAAAAACGTAGCATGCAGAGCTGAATTTTATCTGTCCACTTTGAAGAATCACTACGGTTGAAACGAGGATAAAAAGTCGCATTTATGTTGTTTCATTTTAGTACACACAAATGGAAACAGCGTTTATCCGTCGCATCTGTGCGAAGTGAAATATAAATTCGCCGAAAGCGACGTTTTCCGACGAATCGTCCGCTGTATCGATCCGCAGTGAGAGAGTGTAAATTTGACTTTACTTAGAACTCGCAACTACGAAGGAACAGTAAGTAATTCCAACATAGAAATTCTCCACGAATTCCAATCTAAAACCTTAAGATCCTTAATAAATGCACCTTTGTACGTAAACCCTCCAATTAGTCAACTACTCGAGTTGTTGGAACAGATCCGCAGGCTAAAAAGACATTATATCTTATACCTAAGCACTAGATTCAAATAGAATCAAATATATTATAAATACTTCTTAATCATGTTATAGTACCACGTCAGATAAATTTATTTAAAATTCTCTAACGAGAATTGATTGTAAAATAAACGCAAATAAAAAAAAAAAACATATAACTTGACCAAACTACTGACCATGTTTGACTGACCGCGTTTATACAAAGCATCTGTCGATAACTGCTGCTTAAAACAACTGCAAAACGATTGACAAAGGAAACTAATGTATAAGCATCTTTTGTGTGCTTTATTGATACCGTTCAACGTTCAATATTTTTCATCATATAATTGCAATCCTCTAAAGTTACCTCGAGAATATCGGTATTAAATAACTATTTAATTATTTAGTTACAACTAAAAGTTCCTAACATAATTACAATGTTTCATCTACTTTGTTACAAATGCGTAGCTGATAAAGTTACCTTATTGCAATTACGACGCAATAACTGCAAAATAAAGACTGTACGTATACTTGTATTATAAAAATCGTGCAAATAGAATAACAACGGATTGGTGTCCATTTTTTTTTTTTTTTTTTTTCTTTTTCGATTACCGATAACTGATAAATTAACGTATTACGAACGTTTTACAGATTAAAACCACTAACAAGCTTTAGGATTTTTATCTGATTTTAGTAAGCTCGGTTACCTTCGAATAACAGTAATCCTGTTTTCAACTGTGCATTTTTACACCCGGATGAATATATACTGGAGCAATCGCTTGATGTAAGTTTACCGTTTGACAAGGCACATCCTTGATAAGATCCTACTTACTACCAGTATTATATTCCATTAATTATGGATTAACGAGGCAGCCATTCTACATGGCAGTATAAGCAGGAAATGTAGAGTAGGATTCGTTTATACGATACTAGGTTAAAATTGACTTGAACTTCCCTTGAAAGCTTAAAATGGAGTTAAAATCTTTGCCAAATATGTCTTGAACTTGTATGATTCTGAATTATTTATTAATTCGGTTTGGTTTCTAAAGTGGGAGTGAACGATCGATAAAAGGTTCTACATCCTGAAATAAGTCAAGAATTTATAGAATGTGTTTTCACACGGCGCTTAAGTGAATACAGGCAAAAATGAATCAATAAGAGAAGTTATTCTGCATTTCAAACTAAATCGAAAATGTAGAATAAAATTTCATAGTACCGTTTCTGGGAAAATAAGATTTGAAAATTTATCGAGTAGACGTGCAGCAAGTCGATTCTTAATTCAACGCATTAAACTCTATTTTCTTAAAGACGAAGCTTTACATAGAAGAAACTTGTTTTACATCTTTATTTTCGCAAGCAATAGCCAAATTCACATACATTAAACGAATTCGATTCTCTTGAAAAATCAGATAAATGGAAGAATGTTATTCTTTACTGCATACTTTTTACTTATTTTTGGAGATGTATCAATACCTCGTATTCCACATCTATCCTTCAAATTTTATTTTCCGTATAATATCTCGTATAATTTCTCGTACTAAGATGCAAGCAAGATGCTAGCAAGCCGCCCTTGAGAGAAGGTTGCTAGCGGGAAGCGTCGTTCCGAGAAAAGTAGATTTCCCGTACCTCCTCTTAGATGGATGGTAGATTTAAGGACTTATTAAAAATAAAGACTATTTGTCCGTTTGAAGGATTTTAATTAACGAAATTCTAAGAATTATAGCGGGTGTTCGGTCTAGCTGAACATGTCCCGTGGAAATGCATCGCCATCTGGTAATTATCTTGCCCGAAGAATAGGGTCTGTGTGTGGCGAGCCTCGGGGTAGATATCCATTACAACGTTCACTGTCAAGTATCGCTACGACTATTTCTTTTTAAAGGGAGCTATACAATTATTCTGTACCTTTGTTAAGTAAAACGTTTATTCCGTGGTCGTGGCTGCATCTGACAACCAGTTATCGCCTCGAATCCAAACTCGTTATCGCAAATCTCAGACAATTATAATCGATTTAATTCACAAAGGTTTATAATAATCGGTTTAATTTATAAAGACAGTATTGGGATATTTTTCAACGAATTCCAAGGGAGGAGGCCCGGTGTCCTTTCATCTCCGACATATATATATATATATATATATATATATATATATATATATATATATATTGAGGTTTTCACGTACGAAAAGTTAAATTTATATATATTCTATACAATATTCTATAGAGTAACATTAGAAAGCGTTTTGCAATAATATCTTCAATCGTAGTAGTGTACATATTCTTCCACTTAATTTCAATTTCGATTATGCTTTGTGAAAAGGCAGTAGTTCCTACGCTCGATAAGAACATAAAATTACAAATTTCACGTTTTCAACATTAACTGATAATTTAACGGGTAAAAACAATTTTAACGAGCGTTCGATCTAATCTTCAAATCACGTGTTTTTCTATAAATGCATCGAACCACTTCGAAACAATGATGGAAAGATTTTACGATAAAATACAAATATACATAAATATCTTAATAATTACCGTTAATAATTACCTAAATCGTCTAACAATATAATCACGCGCTATCCATTGCAACACGAACCAAATACGCTTAACTTTCAGATTGTAGAAGTTTGATAAAACGTTTCTTCATATATATATATATATATATATATATTTCGTTGCATAATTTCGATACGAGATTAAATATTTCTTGTTTGAAGTAAAAATAGCAAATAAAAAGATTAATTACTCCAAGTAACTTTATTTGAAAATAACGCTTGAAAACGAATTATTATTGCTAGAATTGCATTTAATATCGTGCAAATATACATACAATTTCGCCATTACTAGCTTTATTACACATTCTGCAGTAGGTATTCTCAGAAGTAGGTATTTAAACTAAATACTGCGAGATAGAATGCTTGTCTTGTGAACAATTTAAGTTTCCAAGTCTGTGCAAATTATTGCGAAGCTTATAAAATGAGGTATGTGAGATATTCATAAGCTTATTCCACGGAATTTAATACACGGTTATACTGTAAATTTAATGCTTGAAAAGAGGAAGGTTTTTCTTCGAGTCGGGTTGTATACTACCGCATAAAAATTTAATCCTTTACACCACGTTAACGTTTAGATACATTATTTCATTATATATTTCGTCATATACTTTGCAATATATATCGCAAGATATATTTTATTCGCAACATTATTGCAATGATTTTATTCTTTATAACCAATATTGCAATATTGTATTTAGAAGTATTAGGACATTGGTGTGAAATTTGACGATTAACATGCAAAATATAAAAGTCAGAGTATCAACAGAAATCCACTTATATTTTCTCACGTGATCTGTAATTAGAGGTAACTTCAAAATCGTAATTTTATTTTTATACTTCCATGTATAATTCGTTAATTATTATAATAATCTTATAATATAGAATCACTTATTAATCAATCAATAACCGCTGTATACATACCTTGTAGTTTTATCTTTGTATCATTATTTCGTAATATGTTGGATGTAATTTACGATAATGTTATTGTATCTTTATGTTAAATAATGTATTCTACTTATTAACTTGCAGTATGATATGATTATGTATTATAATTTAGTCGCTGGAACCGTGTCATTTGCTATTGCCAATAATTAAATTCTGGACGTTTGTGCATATTAAATTTACAGAAAACGTATGATATATATACGCATATAAAATATGCGCAGTGCGTCAGCAGTACGTCAGTACATCATACAAGCTAATATGTCGAACATTATTATACATATAATATTTAACGATCAATATTTAACAGCACTTCTATAATTATTCTGATATGCGCAGTTTGCGCGATAAATTATCAGGTTTTTGCCCAAATTTGTAAATGTTAACTGATGAAGTTTATGCAGAACAAGGACGTAAAGTTGGATATTCACTATTATACGCGTATAAGATGACAGTTGGATACTGTTGAAAATATTGATGATAGAAAAAAATGTTAAGAAAATCAAAAATATTGCACGGGGAAGAAAATTTAGTGTAATTGAATTTTTTGCACGAGGGCATTTCAAGTTCGCTAAACATAATGATGAATTCAACGACTATACTCATTCAAGGTCATTCAAAATCAATCTAAGTCACAGAAAATTTGGTGGTGTTCGTGGTCGATTTTACGAAGCCCACAAGGATTCTCTGTTGCTCGGTACATATTTCCTTGTTCCTTTGATTTTGTTGGTTATGGTACACGGTCGCTATCTACGAGGTTCCGCGAAAGGAAATCTACGTGGGCCATTCGTTTACCTTCTCGGTACATTATGTCAAAAGTAAAATTTTGTAAATCAGCCCACCACCTGTAAACCCCGTCATTCACTTTATTACTGGTTCCCTTCAACGAATTACAATCAATAACAACAAGAAATTCCCGTCCATGTAGATAGTGGCGAAAATGTTTAACGGCGTTTACAACTGCCAACGTCTCTAGTTCATACGAATGATACGTAGAATCCACGGGACTAGTTTTCTTACTATACTATACTATTCTATTAGCCGGTTTTTACCGTCGACCTTATTGGTCAAAATAGCCCCGTATCCACGCGATCTAACGTTAGGATGTAATTCTATCGGATAATTAATTAGGGTCGAACATCATTTACGCCAGTTCATCAGTCAGGACGAAAATTACCTTTTGGCTTATATTTTCATGTTTATCTGTCCAATTTAAGGTAAGCAACAAGATACGAGTAGGCGAGGTCGCCCAAGACCTAGGGAACAGCCAAACGACGTCGTTACGTACTCGTATTGCCCGTTGGGGGTGAAAACTGCTGTACATTCTGTAGAATTAGGATGAATGGGAATTTCATGGAACCCGCTGGCCATGTTCGGGCTAATAAGAGGTAGAAGATATCGATCCGCGACATTATTTTTATTTAGTTGCCGAAAATCTACGCACAATCTGTCCGAGCCCTCCTTTTTCTTTACGAGTTTTCTTTACATAACCGTGAATTACTAGGCCTTATAATTTTTACTCTAATTAATTCGCTTATTCTATCACGCATTATTCTGCGCTCTTTCTCGCTCAATCTATAAGGGCTTCTTCCTTGCGCGGCAACGTTTGGATCAATAAACCGTATTTCTAGCTGGCTCGTATCTACACGAGAGCGTGGGAAGCCCGTAACGAATGAACTTTTGAACTTTTCGAGAACAAAGATCAAACGACTTTAACAATGATCAAGTACCTCGGTATCAACTTCGTAAACATCGATCTTCTTCTCAGCGGTTTTGTCACAGACATTAACAACTTTTGTTTTACAAAGAGCAAGACATTTTCTGTAATATTCACGTTAAAAGCTTGTCTTAAAATTTCACGATCAATCATGATATCATATTCCAAGTAAGTAACTATCAGCAAGGACATGAAAAATGATCTCCCATGTAAAACCATTAATACATACTGTGAACAAAATTTGTGATGTACATTTAATACAAGTGTTTTCTATCTATACCTCGCAGTATTACTAAATCACTCATTCTTTTGCCGGAAAATTTTGGGGCTACGGATTCTTCAATTAGTGAGCATTCAGCTCCCGAAACGAAGTTAAATTAGAACGATTCACCCAGATGATTTAATCTACCAATTGGATCTTCCTCTACGCGGGAGTCTACTCGACGTTCGTTATTACAATCGTAGTTTTTCCTCCACAATAACGGACAATTAGGCGCGACATATCCCTTCTAGCGGCACTTGAAGCAAGATGCCGTCGATGATGTGGCTGATCGGTTTTCATCAGAGTTTCGTATATTCTTCACCTGCTCCAATTTTATCCTCTTGCGACAACCCGACATTCGATGTCCGTAGTGGCCACAGTGATGGCACTTTATCCGGGGCTTTCTGACGAAGCCGTCGACTTCTCCTCGTCGCAGAGAAATCACATTTCACTCTGAAATTGATCTTCCGTCTCTATGTCATTCGTGAGTGCTAGTCGTTCGGAGAGTCGATCTTGTAGACCGAGGCAAAGAGCGGCGGCATTAATTATTTCGGCCGTCAATAAATTTTGCCATCTTGTCTTCAGAAGGGAACGGAGACGATTACCGTAAGCTCCTGAGGATTCGCTCTTCGACAGTCCTTCCTTGTATATCTCCATTAGCGCCGAGGTCGCCGTCTCTTGGCCACCAAAACGCGTGATGAAAAGTTCATTAATTACCGGCTAGGTAATTTCTTCATCGTTCAGTACTTGCGTAATCCAATGCGCTGCAGAACCCTCTAAAGCACGATTCAAGGCAGAAAATAACTCGCTGCCTCGTAAAGGATTTTCTTTCATCATTAGGATAACGATTATGCACCATGCAGCCGGGTCGGCGCTCACGATACCGGGGTTAAAACGTGGTAGCGTTAAATTTCCAAGTCCGCCGCTCGATCTTTGCTCTCGCGGCTGAGTCAACTCGCGCACAATAGGTCACGAGCTGTTGCATCGTTACAATCGGCACTGATCCCACTTCTGTGATGTCGGGTTATCATTAAGATTAAAGTTGTCACACAATCGAGGTAACGTTTATTAACACAAGTATGGATGTGACAATAACTATATAATAAGTATGGATGTTCGATAACGAATCCGCTGTCAACGGGATAACAGATGTACTTTGCTTAATTTTTTTCATTTTCAATAACTATCATCGACGATGGAAATTCTTTTTGACTAAGAATAATCACTAGCGTTATCGGCGATAAAAACATTTTTGGATTATTTCTGACCAAATGGTTGGCAAAGCTGATATACATCTAAGAACAATTTATTTGTTATATATATGCAAAATGGAGAGGATAGTCGTAGTACAATCGGAAACAGGCTGATTCTACATGAAAAAATAAGTCGAAACTGTACAATAAAATTTGTTCATATGACGCTTCGTTTCTGAGAAAATCAAATTTGAAAATTTGTCAAGCATACTTTAATTTTCCTATGTTTTTCCTATATTTTTTTACTTATTTTCAAATGAAATTTAAATCCCTGTCGATTATTTACCCTTATCCGGAATTAAGCAAATTTATGTATATTTGTCAAATCTTCAAAGTCGATTTTCTTGAAAGCGAAGCCGCAGACGAACGAATACCATACGAAATTGCTTTCATATTTTTCACGTGGAATCACCCCTGCCGGGTCGTACTGCGACTACCGCTCCATCTCGTGTAATAAAATTTTTCGATATGAAATAGCATTTATATTAATTTTTATTCTTACAGTAGATTTCAATTTAATATCTATAATTCGAGAGGGTAACATTTTTGTCCAAATATTGGCTTCGTAAAGACGTCAAAATCCGTAAACGTCAAACTTTGACAAATAATTTGAAACTTGGTAAACTAGATTGAAGATCTTTCAATTCGTTACGTTTCTACGTTCTCGTGATCCCACGAAAAACAGTTTACAAGCTTCAACGTTCCGTCTCTCATGTTACAACCCCTGGTTAACTACCCAATCTAATTTTTCTGCGCTGATTTGATTCGCTTGCCGAGCGGATTTCAAATTGTATCTACCGATCGATTTGTTGACCAGGCACGTTTCACTTTCGCGACACGACGACTGCGTTTATTCGCAGCAAACGTATTACGTTACATGGAATGTAAAAGCTCCAACACGATACGAGAACAAAGAGGGGCTCTAGTCCCGTTGAAAATGTTTCCGCGGTCGAGGCATACGAGCCGACTCTCCACCTCGCTCGCTTTTTCCCTGCCTCGTCCATGATAAAACCAATAGATCGCCTTGGTCGAACAGGAAAAAATTTGATCTCATCTTGTTAATATGAACGTTCCTCCTCCTTAAGCATCAAATGCCGAAGATTTTATGGAAATGGCACGGCTGTTATATTCCTTCGAGGGGGAGCAATGATCGCATAGGCACTATCGGTTTCCATTATACGTCTCGATTCCATATTGTCGATCGCCTATTTGAGGGGGTTGAACGATAGGCGGAAGTATCAGAGGTCGAGGGTTGAAGCTTAGGGAAACGGAGATTGTAACTACAGGTCGGTTAGAGGTATTGCATCGTAATGTTCCGTTGCAGTGTACCGTTGCTCGTAAGTATAGTTCATAAACGTTGGTAATCTGTGACGATATCATTGATAGCTGATAATGTATCTAGGCAATTGAAACGATTTGCGACAACATTATTTAGATTTATTTGAAGTGTAGAAATTAATGGTAAATATGATTATAATTAGAAATCTAGTATAGTAATTAAAAAAACTATTGGCACATACTGTTATTCTCCAATGAAGCAGTTTTCCGTCAGATTTTGTTCGTCAAATTTTTGTAACCATATTAAAGTACTACTGATATGAAAATGATATTGATAATGAAATGTAGTATATTTTGACCTAATTAATTAGCATGTAAATGCTGTAATAAATAGAATGGTATGCCGATAGTTTCTGTAGCCACGTGTGCCTTTTTATGCAATCACCAAACTATAATAATAAATTATCTATTAAAAAACAGCAACATTATATTTTCCTATCTAGCGTGTACAATTTGCTATTTAAATATCGCTGATTTTAATATCGGAAGTCAAATTACAACTGAAAGAGATCTGCAAGATTTCTCTTTATTTAATTTATAATCAAAAGATTAAAAAGTTAAAAAATTTGTAGCTGAAGACTTCGTCAATAGTTTTGTAATATTTTACGATTACAAACACCAGTTTTATTGTTGCGTATTAGCTTCGAAAAATTAATTCAATCCGACCATAATATATTATTATATGAAACTAAAGTAATTACAAATGTAGTTATAATAATTTATTCTTAATTTTGTAAAATATACATCAAAAATAAACAAGTGTCTTAATACTTTTTAAGAGTAATGCACACTTTGGTCGATTTGTATGAACAAGACACGAATGCTACTAAAACACATAGTAGAACAAATAAACATCCAGGACCACTTTATTCTCTGTTACAGTCATCCCTGAATATCATAACAGCCTGTTATGCCCGGAGCTATCAAATATTATGGAAGAGTCTTGTTACCGAAAGAATCCATTGTTTTTAGCTCACTCGGTGATAAAGCTATATATACAGTAGATATGATGGAAACGGATTGAATAAATTGATAGATAGAATATTGCGATTAACCGAGGCAATAATATTTAATGTTATTTAACACCTAGATCAATCACGTATTCAATTCAATCAGTACGACACTGATATAGTTTTAAATGAATAATTATTCCACAACAGGATTATGAAAGATGATTAATTCATACGTTTTAGTAACATTCGTGCATTGTCAAGACAAATCAATTAACATATCCAAATACATAGGAGCGAAATCCTACGTAAACATTACAATTTGGTTTAGACACATGTTTAATTTCAGAATATTATAATTTTAATTGATGTTCTACACTTTATACGACGTATGTTATTAATAATAACATGCACAGATTTTGTTATATAGTATACTTTAATGTCACGATCGTTTATCATATATATGTGAATTTTTAACAAATTAAAAACGGATAAAACGTAGAATATAGATAAATAAATATGACGGATGTAAGTGCAATGAAACAAATCAGCCTATTTCTACAACAAACTGAAATTTAACTTTCAGAAAGACTTTTAACAAACTAGGATTTAACCTAGCCGTTTAGAATGTTGTTCATCCTTATAAAAAGTAACCAATTTTTGTTCTCTTTCCATCAATCACGTACGTATTACGCGCAAATTCTGTCAAACATTTTTAAATACAAAGTGTAAGAATTGTCGATATTTCCAGGGAAATTCAAATTACTTTTCACTGAAATTTCATTGAAGCTTTGGAACGAAATATTTAATTTTTCGTTTCGACATAAATTGATTTATTTTTAGACATTTACAATTTCTATTTATTTGACAATCATCAAATAACGTGTCACACAAACTGTTGTCGTTTAATATTTTGCGACAGTGCTTAAAGAATTCATAGCTAGAAGATAATGTACGCATTATAGGACTGTGTAAAATAGTACGTAGCAATTGAAATGCTGCACAAAGGAAATTATTTGATCGTTGACCCAATAGAAGTGAAATAGAAATAATTATGTCGTGTCTTATTATCGAGAAATAACCCTTTATCCTTGTTGAAAAATGTATAATAAAATTGGCCAAAATGTACGCCATGCTGTTGTGAGAAATTTATACGTTTCTAACGGATATTCCCGCTTTAAAATTTCATTAGTTACCGCTAAGGACATTTCATTAAATCTTCCGACGAGAAGAGTAAACAGAAAAACAAATTTAAAACCAGAATAATTATTTGCAGAAAGAGAGGAATGTGTTTTTCGATCAAATATGAGAGCATATACATCAGAAAATTTAGTCCACCGTAAAACCAGAGAAAATTAATACCGCTGCAAAACAAATACACGTAATCCCCTCAGATATTAAACCGCCAATGTAATTTATTTTTGCTCCTCGCTACTTTTAATTTAGTTTTTATCTTTCCGCTAAATTTCATAAGATTTTTCATAAATTTTCATAAATTTTCACAAGTCTATTTTCCATATGTGCATAGTATTATAATATTTATACGTATCTAATATTTGTGTATTATTTTTCTATATTATATTATATTATATTAATAAATATTTTTACGTTATCCCTTTTATACGTATACACCTGCTAAATACTATAAAAAATACTACACTTTGAATGTTTCAAATATTTGTATATCGTCTCTTCAATTTTTACGTCTTTAAAATTGAACATTATTGATTATGACATTATTTCCTATTATATCCTATTATGGAAATTGTTAATTTTAGAGTCATCATTCTTGTGGATCTGAATACATTTCTATGTGTACATTATTTTCGTTATAGTCTCCCTATTATCGTATTACAATAGACAGATCCATTGGTTATAAGTTAGACATATACGTACATTCTGCCTGTTTATTCTTTCCAATTTCAAATCTTAGTGCACAAATTGCAGATTTTTCGTATCTGTAGTCAATGATTGACCGGATTTGAAAGTAGTATATAAAAACTGACTGTTGCAGTTTTTCAGCAATGTCATATGATTCTTACAATATGACGACCAGATGCGTAAGTAGATGTGTAGAAAAAAAGATGAAAATAGTATAATAATAGGAACAAGTTATATATAGATATATAGATAATATATACACTATATATATATTGCTCTCAACTGTTACAAAGACTTCGCGATATCAATGCTAGTAATATTTACTTATATTTTTATAATTATCGATAAATGTACTACAGAAATCGCGAACCACGCGAATAAGTGATCGCAAAAAAAAAAGAAAAAAAGAAATTTTTTCAGGAAGTACCGAACCCTCTGATAATTCCTGTAAAATTCTACCGTAATTCAACACTCGCTTGTAAAATTCTACCGTAATTCAACCCTCACTGTGTTGCTTCCTACGCGCGAATAGAAGCTGGAGGATGCGCCAACGCGGTATGGATGACGGAAGGGGGAAGTTATCGATCGTCCGCCGCAAACACGGTCGAGGAGGCACGCTTCAAAAGAAACGTCCAAGCTACTGATGTTTAGAATAGTTGCGAAAGAACGTTTATGCAATACCTTAAGGACTAGAGACGATATTCTTTCGCTTTACCGACCATAACAGAGCCGATCCTCGCTGTCGAAGATTATACATTCCGTGAATCGACGAGCTGGCCATCGTTGACGTAATTTAACACCGTATCAAAGACCTTAAAAGTATTATAGTTCCTGTCAAACGAGCATCTAGTATCGAGATAACGAACCATTATTTTCCTATAGTACGTCATCATACGCCGTTTTATAATAGGTTCGATCGCGCGATGTAACACGATTTTGGTACCGTTTATTGTCTCACATGCGAAATGAATTTTACTTTTACTATGCATGACTTTCTGTATCAAGACTCTGATGAATTTTAACCTATTAACTAGGGTCATCCTTTGATCAAAAACTTCTATAACCGATCTGTTAAGATTATTCAGTGGATGGATTTAAATAACTGCGTGAGCAAACTGCAAGGTATTGAAAGTGTATATATTGTGACTAGTAAATTACAAAATATGTGTTACAATGTGAGCCTATCCAGATCCTCTCTCTAGCAGCGTTACCCTTAGACTAAAGGCAACTGCCTCAACCAACATCGGACGTGTACCGCTTATGGCCTTTCCTAAACGCATTCTTTTGTCTATGCGCCTTCGAAGACCTTAGGCGGTTGAAAAAACCGAAGACCAGATGTTGAGTTTTCTCAGAAGTGACGATCACTTCAACACCCTCCCTAAAACTCTACATCGGTCTATACAATTATCTTTTTGTAAATATTCGAAGCTTAATTTCGTCAATACCTTTCTCTTTATTATTCACATTAATTTATTACTAAAAAAATACTACAAGAGGACTTAACAGATCATGTAGAGTTTTTCCCTTTTTTTTTTTTTTTTTTTTTAATATAATAACCACTTCGATACCCTCCCTAAAAACTCTACATCTTTACAAAAATTACCTCTTAATATCTCTTTTATTGTTCAAACCTAATTTCTGTCTCAAATAGTCAAATCTTGGTTTTGGCAACGCCTTTGTACATATATCTGCCAGTTGTTCTTCGCTTGTTACGTACGTTACATCAATTTCGCCTCTATTGTATAAATCTCGCAAGAAATGATATCTTACATCAATATGCTTACTTCTTTGATGGAATTCCGGATTCTTAATTAATTTCGCGGCACTAGTATTGTCTACATATAGCGTATACTTGGGGATATCTATTTTACATTCAAGAAATATTTTCTTCAGCCACATAATTTCTTTCGCTCCTGAGGCTGCACTGACATACTCAGCTTCTGTCGTAGATAAAGCTATACATTGTTGTCGCTTACATTGCCATGTAATGGCCGCATTCGCATACTTACATACAACGCCTGATGTCGACTTTCTTGTGTCTTTGTCGCCTGCATAGTCAGCATCGCTGAAGGTTTCGAGACTACCTGCTTTTGTATATAAGAGTCCCATGTCCGCGGTCCCTTTTATGTAGCGTAAAATTCGTTTGACTAATTTCCACTGATGTTTATTTGGATTTTCTAAATGTCTCGACGCTATATTTATTGCAAAGCTAATGTCTGGCCTACTTACGGTTTGTAGAAACATTAAGTTTCCTACAGCTTCTCTGTATGGTGCGTTACAATCATTATTGCCTATGTTACTTTCATTCCAATTAGTCTCAATAGGTGTAGAAACACTGTTTGCCTCATTCATATTAAATTTCTCTAATATGCTTTCGATATACCTACTCTGATGAATAAATATTGAACCATCTTCTAGTCTATTAATTTCAAGTCCAAGAAAACTCTTTACTTCTTTCGAACTCGTAATTTTGAATTCTTTATTTAAATTGTTAAAAAATTTATCGATTAGAGATTCGTCTGAGGCTACTACCAGTCCATCGTCTACGTATATGGTCATCAACATTAATTTGTCATCTTCTCTATAAATATAAAAGCAAGGATCTGCGTTACTCTGATAAAATTTTAAATCTGAAATAAATTTTGTGAAACGTTCCGTCCAACATCTTGGAGACTGCTTTAAGCCATATAGGCTTTTTAGCAATTTACAAACGCGATTTGTACCATCATCAAAACCTTTAGGTTGTTTCATATAAATGTCTTCTTTCAGACTTCCATATAAAAATGCGGTTTTAATGTCAAACTGTCCAAGGTGTAAATTATTTTTGGCAGCAATACTAAGCATTAATCTAATTGTGTCAAACCGAGCAACAGGACTATAGGTTTCCTTATAGTCTATGCCTTCTTTCTGTGAACACCCTTTAATCACAAGTCGCGCTTTATATCGTTCCGAATTGTCCGGATTTTGCTTTATCGTTAAAACCCACCTATTGCTAAGTATCTTTTGATCTTTTGGTTTTTCTACAAGGATCCACGTCTTATTTTCATGGTGCGATTTCATTTCATCATTCATAGCCGCTTTCCATAATTCTTTCTTTTCGGATCTCATCGCTTCGTTAAAATCCACCGGTACTTTTTCCGCTACGTACGTTACTGGACTACCATAAAAATCGGTTCGTTTTATTTTATCTCTATCTCTCAATTGTCTCACATTCTCGTTGGTTACATGAGGTTGTTTTTCATGTTCACTCACTGCGCTTTCATACGTACATGCTCTATCGTTCTGCGTACACACATCTTCGCGCTCGACAATTTTCGGTAAATTTATACTAACGTATTTTGCTGTTTCTAGTTCGGGCTTAAATATTACGTCACGGCTTAATATTACATTTCTTACGGTCGGCACGTATATTCGATACCCTCGTCCGTCATCTAAATAGCCTACCAAATATCCTTTGTTAGCCTTTTTGTCAAGTTTACTTCTCTTTTCCGCAGGTATGTGTGCAAAACATTCAGTACCGAAAACTCTAAACTTTTCTACATCTGGGGATTTCCCGTACCATAGTTCATATGGTGTTTTATTATCTTGTCCTGTTGGCCCTGTCTTATTTATGACATGCACTGCTGTGTTCATGGCTTCGGCCCATAAAAACAACGGTAGAATTGGTTTCGAATGTAGCATTGACCGGCCTGCCTCTACTATTGTTCTATTTTCTCTTTCTGCAACGCCATTCTGTTCAGGAGTGTATGGGACGTTAACCGTGTGCCTAATTCCCTGACTTCTTAAAAATTCTTTCCCTCCATCACTATGAATTTCTTTGATCTTACTATTGAATTGCAACGTATCCGCGTTTGATTCCGCTCTATTGCTAAGATTGCAAACTGACGGTACGATAACTCGCATATCGACCTTATATAAATTTCCGATAACCGAACCTCTTGCTATTACCTTCTTGTTTTGTAGAAATATACAATTTTCCCCATCCTTTAAAATACAGAAGTCTATACCCCTCCTTGCGACAGATCTAATGGAAAACAGATTTCTTTTCATACCTGGTACATATAATACATCGTTCATTGTACATGCTACCCCTTTGCCATCTACAAAAGTCTCTACTTTGATTTTTCCTCTGCCGCATGCTTCCATGAATGTACCATCGCCGATCTCTATCTTCACCGTGTTATCGAATTTTTCGAAAACGCTGAACCATTCTTTTCGTCCTGTCATGTGATCCGTAGCTCCTGAGTCGATTATCCAAACATCGTGGTTTGCCGCATGCATCGTTGAGGTGCTTCCTAATAGGCTAATTCCGTTGTCATCACGATTTTGATTTCTGGGTTCCTGGTTGTCTCTACTGTTGTTTCCTTTATTCTTGAAGCAATTTTTGCTGATGTGGCCTTTCCTTTTACATATATAGCATCTAAAACAATCTCTTTTTAGATGTCCAACTTTTCCACAGTTGAAACAGCTTCGTCCTTGTTTCTCGTATTCAATTTTATTTGATCGCTTCTGCTGTTCCCTTTTACAATTATTACTTTTTGTTACCAGCGCCACCGATGTTTCCTGGTCGTCTTTCTTCCATCTGCTTTCTTCTGTCATCAGTCTGGTACTAAGCCTGTCTAGGGTCATCTTTTCTTCTTCCATTGAATCCCATGCACTGTGAAAGTGATCAAATTTACTCGGTAACGCCGATAAAATGCGTGTTATCAGCATTTTCTCGGCAATTTCACTTCCAAGGGCTTTCATCTTCGCTGCTATTAGTTCCAACTTCGACAAGTTGTGGGACACATTTTCAGATTCCTCCCATTTAAAATTGAAGAACTGCTTCTGGACCATATTTAGATTCTCATTCGACTTCATATCATATACTGCGTTTAATTTTTTCCACATTTCATGTGCTGTTGTGCAGCATAAAAGAAGATCCAACGGTTTTCTTCCTACCGAGGTCACAATTAATTTCCTCGCTAACCGATCTGCCTTCAAAAATCTTTCACGGGCGATTTCCTTTTCTGTACTGTTACCTGGATGACACAGATTCCCTTCACACACGTTGATCAGGTCGTCATCTTCCTCCAAAAGTGTACGCATAATAAAACGCCACTGGAGCCAATTTTCTTCGCCACGTAACATCTCGATCTTCGCAATTGCTGATTCCATTTTAGCACTATCACTTACTTTACTAAGCACAACTCTTTAACACTTTATTCACTTCGCGTTGCTACCTTACAATTTACAGCCCTGGGCCCATAACCTGTTAAGATTATTCAGTGGATGGATTTAAATAACTGCGTGAGCAAACTGCAAGGTATTGAAAGTGTATATATTGTGACTAGTAAATTACAAAATATGTGTTACAATGTGAGCCTATCCAGATCCTCTCTCTAGCAGCGTTACCCTTAGACTAAAGGCAACTGCCTCAACCAACATCGGACGTGTACCGCTTATGGCCTTTCCTAAACGCATTCTTTTGTCTATGCGCCTTCGAAGACCTTAGGCGGTTGAAAAAACCGAAGACCAGATGTTGAGTTTTCTCAGAAGTGACGATCACTTCAACACGATCAAAGTCAACGACAAAACCAGCACAGCATAGACGCAATAACTTATATTATATTATTATATTATAATAATATAATAATTTTTGTAACCTCTATATAGATTTTCAGACTCGTTACAAATTTGAGCAGCGTAGTCACGATATTTGTGTTTTATTACAATATTGGCGAAACTTCAAAATGTTACGTATAGCAAATAGAATATATGTGAGTCGCAACATGTGGACCATTTTGTCGATTTACATCAACAATTCACGAATGTTACTAAAATATATAGATAAATGACAAATTAATAATCAAAGCCATATTTATTATCTTCTTGTGGAATCATTAGATTTTTTAAATTACGCATAACGGTTGTTACGTCGAATGACACCCTCATCGACCGGATCATCTACCGCGGGCAGACTGGCAACCAGATGTTCGCACATTGTCACGGCGCCCCTTCAATGTCGTGTTTCTAACCGTCGCTAGCGGTCCGCCGGCGTCGTATATCAATACAATGTATCGACGAGTGTATGGTTGCCACCTGGCCGCGAGTTCCAGAGACTTTTATCTCTTGTGACGCTCATATTAGTGTATGACTAATCGTTGAATATAGACGATATTTTAACCTATTAACACAGTGATAAATTCATTAAACCGCTCCGGTTATCCTAATCGAAACACGAGGAACCACTACTTCGCGGTGTCGATTACACGAATCGTAGCGAGAATTTACCCCTCTCGCTGACGCGTTTTCCCCGCGACCGCGTCACTCCGCAAACGGTCGTAACAACGTTCGACGAGATAAATACGTCACATAAATACGTGATAGATACGTTTGCATATGGCCTTATACATATGCAAAACATGCATCATACAAAGAACGTGAAATAAAACAATACATTTTTATAGTCTGCTAATCATTCTAACAAACTTCTATCTTTATATATTTCATTTTATTTATTATTTATTTATTAATTTCGTTCTCCTATTTGCATTCTATAAAAAAGCACATTTGCATAAACGTCAGCAGTGTCATAACATGTACAACGTACATATCTATAAAAATGTTCTATGGTAAATGTCGGAAAACTTTCATGAGCCACTGTGTGTAAGTAGTACTTGACGTAACTGACAAGCAAAACATACATGGTGAACAAAGGAAAGAGAGAAAAAGAAAAAGAAAAGGAAAAAAAGAAAGAAAGAAAAGGAAAGAAATAAAGAAAGAAAAGGAAAGAAAAAGAAAGAAAAAGAAAGAAAGAAAGAAAGAAATATTATAATGCAAACTGTAACAGCAGGTAGAACCGCAGAAAAATTCGACTCGATAACCGCAGGAATATCAATGAGCCGGTCGCATTCTTCGATTACAAATAGTTGTTATTGTGACACACGGCAAGCAGAACGTAATTTGCGTTGCTCGTTCGCGATGTGACTGTTAAAACAAACGAGTAACCGGCCCGTGGCTGTTCACTTCGAGAACATCAGAGCTCGTAATGGATGACAGCTATTAGTGTCTGGTGCACGCCCGAAAATTGCTGGCGTTAACTTTATCATCGTGGTCAGTGAAACTGTTGATTATTGTCGGTTACGGTTTAGACGGTATTGGACCATGCTGCAACAAATCATTGGAACGCATCGATTGCCCGGCTAAGTTTCACGCGATTGCTTTTTTCACGCACCGAGTGTGCCGATGGATACGATTAAAAATCAAATTTCGAATAATTTCATACTGGCCAAGGCAGATAGAAAATTGTTAACCTGTTGATAACTAGGTCATTTCTTAACCAAAAACGTCTACAATTAATGAATTAAAAATTTACAAAAAGAATTATCCGGTTCTAAAATTGTTTGTTCGCTGATATTTCAAGTAGCGCACGCTTTAAATTCTTCCTCCATTTCAGCAGATCTCGAATTTAATTTATTACGAATACAGAGCTTTATCGAAGTGTTGCTTCCTGACCTAAATAATATAATCAACCATAAGGAAACCTTAAAGGAATTTAATAAAACAAAGTCGTAAGAAAAATTAAACAAGTTACCTACCTATTATTGGCATATACATGATACTTGATACTTAAAACAATTCATGGTAATTATTTAGAAAGCTGCCGCCGCCTTGAATTTTTATGCTTTTTTAATATATTGTCGGGCTCGTGATTCTAAACAACTTTTTCCTGCACGTATAACCGCTGCTCGGTCTTAATATCCGAGACATTTGCAAAAATCTGTCGATATTACAGTGAATTGTACCTGTTGCACGATTATGCGCCCGAGACAACGTATGCTGATTGTCGACCGCTGTGAAGTCTAATCCAATAAAATAACAGCTAACCAAAACCTAATTCTCAACTTTTGTTTATAGTTTATATGTATAGGTTAGAATTAGGTATCATTTTATCAGGCCATTTTATCACCAATGAGATATAAGACTTTACCAAATGTCCTTCAGGGCAAATTGTAAAAACCAAAATAAAATAAAATAAAAAAAAAAAAAAAAAAAGAAAAAAAAAAGAAAATATCTTGAAAACTACAAGAGTCCGGCAGTAAAAAGTTGTTAAAAATGTTGATTTCTACAACATATGAAAAAATTATGGAAATCCAAAACAGCAGCGTTCTAAATAATTACACAATTTTCTATATAAATTCTACTTTTCTTAATTACATTCCCAAAAATATCAATTTGCATAAAAATCCAGAATCTAGTAATAAATAATTTCTTGCTTAAGTATTCTTGTGATCTGTACAAAATATATGTATACTTGTACTAGGTATCTTGTAATTTTTATATATTTTTTCAGATTCGCTTCAAACTTCACCAATATAAAAATAATAGTCGAATCTCATAACAGTTTTAACGGAATTTCAAAATGTTTCGTACAACACGCATAATATGTAATATCAAAAAATATGTGCATGACTGTTCAAATGTTTTCGTGCGTCTGTGCATAAATAAGCAAAAAAAGAAAAAGCGAGAGAAGGAAAACTAACAAAGATTAACTTCGCCATCTCGATCTAATCCCATAATAATGTAGGGTCGACCAATGAGAAATGGGCTTATCCTATAATCACGAAGCCGACCCATGAAATATTGAGCGATAAGATATGTTGGATAGACATCCTATGGTGAAACGTTAGTATTCCTTTCACTAGAGTGGTTCTCAAAGATTAAAAGATGATTGTAGCCAGGTCTGATAGTCGGAGAACGGTTTTTACACGGTCGAAACCCTCGTCCTCTGGTAATACACTTTTACTGTGACGCAATCCACCTGCTACGTACATTTATCGAGGGAACGCGAAATGCGAGCGACAGTATAAAGTACGAGAAGCAGACTTACCGTCCAGGTGTCGATGCTTTTGTTTGAGGACGATCTTTCCCAGATAGCAGACGCTACTCCTCGCAAAAGATATACCAATTTCGTTCACAGTCCTCATGTTCGTTCGGTAAACACTGACAACAAAAAGGAAAATTTCATGTTAAATAGAAAGAATATAGTATTACGAACATTAATACGAACGTGACTTCTTCGACGCTTATAGAATTTCGAGATCACACATCAGACTATATTGGCATTTCTATGCATTGTATGATTTTGTTGGGAAAATCAGAGACATACAACATTTTTCTGTATATTCTGTAAATCTAAGAGACTCTTTTTGTTAAAATGTTCTTCCATTGAAAAAGATTTTTATTTTATAGAATTTAGAAAAGTTTATGTAATTTCAGAAAACGAATAAAAATAAGTTTACATAAATCAATAATTTGAATATTGTTTACTTCCTCTTTTTACATAGAATTAATAGTAAAACTATTGTTAATATTCTCCTGTGTGAATTTTTTTCAATTTAAATTGTCCTTTAAATAGAATATTTTTTTGCATTTATGCAACAGTTAAAAAAGATTATGAACTTAAAGACACCTTGTAAAAACTTCAAATTAATTTTCAAACTAAAGGTTTAATATATCTCCATTTACGATTTGAAATTTAAGATAATACCACAACTATCTTTGTTAAAAGCACCACATGAAGCCTTTTATAGAAAGAAACTGAAACTAACAGTTAAACATAAGATCATAATTTATCAACTATTTCCTCTGATTTCATTTGCTTAATTTTCGACATTGAAATAGATGCTTTTCTTTTACTGTTATATAAGTTCTTAAAATATGCAAACGAAAAGTCTTGTAAATATTTCAAAATTTCACGTAATGCAATATACTTTCATTCGAAAATTTCGTTTTCTTAACTTAGAAGTTAAAAACTGTATTTTGTGTCTTATGTCGTAGTTCTAAGTACTTAAACTCGAGCCCTAGTTTATCGTACTTTAAAATGGCAGATCCCAAGAGCATAGCACAATGAAAAATAGTCTTAAAGTTATATGCTCCTGAGAATCATGTAATTTCAACACGTTCCTTATATTGAATAATAGCTATTAATGGTAATAACTATTGCTAATTGTAATTAGTCCGTTTGTAGCATGTAACCAATTGCATATATATGTAGAAGATGAAAGGACACCGGGCCTTCCCCTTGGAATTCTTTGGAAAATTTCCCAACACTATCTTTATAAATTAAACCGATCATCATAAATCTGTAGTCATCAGAAATCTTTATAAATTAAACTGATCTTTATAAATCTTTAGTCCTTATAAATCTTTGTGAATTAAACCGATTATAATCGTCCGAGATTTGCGATAATGAGCTTGGGCTCGAGGCGACCACTAGTCGCCGAACGTAGCCGCGGTTACGGGATGAACGTTTTACCTAACAAAGGTATAGAATTGCATAGATCTCCTTAAAAAGAAACAGTTGTACCGACATCCAACAGTAAACATTCCAACCGTCTTTGCCCCGTGGCTCGCCACACACAGACCCAATTATTCCCGCAACATGATTGCCAGATGTCGATGCATCATTCACAGTATATGTTTAGCTAGCCTGAGGACCCGCTATAAATTTTAGGATTTAATTGACTAAGGTCCTTCAAATTGACAAACAGTCTTTATCCTAAAAGTCCGGAAGATACGGCAGATCTGCTTTCCTCACGAACGACGTTTCCCGCTAGCAACTTTCTTTCAATGGCGGCTAGCATCTTTCTCTAACCACCAACATAGAAATTTCTGTTTTAATTAACAGATTATTTGCGACCAACTCTTATATAGAATTTTAAGTAAATACATAGAAATTAACCAATTAACGGCAACGTCCATTTCCCTCACTTTCTGAACGAGGGTTGTCCTCGACGAATCCGATCATCTCGTGACCTGAGACACACCCCATCATAGTTTTTCTCTGTAGCATCACTGTGATGGAGAGGAACATTCTCGTGCGATCTCATCAGCGAGTAAAACAACGTCCTTACGATCAGTGGATATTTCACGTTTTTAGCAAACAGTCCGACTTAGACTTTGGAAGAAAGTATATTCGTTATCCCGTTAACCGCGGATTCGTTATTGAACCTAAGATCATTGTTGATAGTATCTCGAATATCTAATTATCACGGCTACTTGTTAAATTCTGTGATAATCATATTTGTACTGGTAGATATCTTCTCTATTGCCTAATAACAATGTCTAGTCCAAATGAAGATTGCTTACAGGCAGCTAATCATAATGTTAACCAGACGCATATATATCTGCTTTCTAAACAAGAAAAATATATCTGTGTGAGGTACATTTATTTAGAGTATAATCATAACTCATACTATATAAATATTTAATGTATTAATGTAATGTAATGACATTACATATCCCTACAATTATTTTATTAGAAGAATAAAATTTTATTCTTCTAATAAAATGTTTTTTAGGTTTAATTATTTTTTGTTTCTTATGTTACAAATATTTCAATTTATATTTTGTAGACTTACCATCTTTTCCAGTTGGCAACCAAATTCCTTGATTTATAATGAACGATGGATTTTAAGCCTGTATTATTGCCGAGAACTAGTATTGGTTCGGGTTGACTTCCATTTGCTATGGACGACTCCATTTTTTTATAAGCAATGATTGCTACAATGTCTTGTTGAAATTCGATGTGAACGAGAAATAGTCTGTAAATGAATTTAAACACATAATTAATATATAAAATACAATTGTGCGAGGTATCATAAATTTAATTACAAAATATATAACTCGTTCACCTGTGATATGACCTAGTTGTAAGATCATTTGTAGTTAATTCTATGCAACCACCACCTCTGAAAGAGAACTCGCTGCAAAATTCGAAGCTATTTACATATAGCATTGGCATTTTATTTTCAATATTTACAACATTTTTTAATACTCGAACAACATTCTTTCTCGTTTCATAAACATAATGTATCGGTTCTTCTGAACACTCATTTCGATCGTTTTCACTTTTCGGTTCTGGAAGTTGAGGCGATGATGTAAATTTCATGTGCGGTATAGGTACTGAAATTTGTGGATCTTGCAGGGATAAATTGTAAAATGGTTTGTGTTTAAATCTTTTTCCATCCCTTTCATATAGTGCCTGCATAAACTATGTGCATCTCAGTTATAATATATTCATGTGATAAATTCAGTTTTTTTTTTTTTTTTTTTTTTTTTTATATGGTTTATTTTGGTTTTTACAATTTGTCATGAAGGACATTTGGTAAAGTGTTATATCTCATTGGTAATAAAAAAAATAAAATAAAAATAAATATAGCATGTGGGTGGCTACCCTCAGCAGGGTGCCAACTTCGTGTTTTCTAAGTTATATCTTTTATGATAAATTCAGTTTGTTAAAAATAATGTGTTTGTCAAAATTTGACATACCTGACCACAGCGATAATACATGCTACCACTGCCACGGCAAAATGATGTTTTGAATACTTCTTCTTCGTAGATAGGTACATGAACATATAAATAAGGAAACAACTGTGCCCAAAATAGATCTTCTACTTCTTGGAATGTCTTAGATCCGAAAAATTCGTGAGTCCAACCTGGACCAAAAAGTGCAACAGAAAGTCCTTCGTGTCGTATTTTTTGTAAAGCCTGTAGATTATAATGGTTTAATGAAATATTAAACGATATTATATTATATGCTACAATAAAATAAGTAATATTGTAATTACATATGATGAATTAAATCCACCACCGCCAGGACAACCTCTTCCCCAAATATCAAGTCCTACATAAATATCATAAATATCTCTGCTGTGATTTTTTGCAAGTGCCAAACTGTTTTTCAATTTTGATTTCATCCAGTTATAATTCAAGTAAATGGCATCGCAGTTTAAAAAGAAATCTCTGAAACATTGTATTCAGAACATTAAATAAAATTTACAAACAGAAACAATTGTAAAAGTATAAGAGTGTAATAAGCTTACATGTTTTTACTGTTAAGCTCATTTTGCCAATTTAATTTTCCTTCATTGGTTACGCTATCGTACCATATAATTTCAGAATTTCTAATTGCTTCATGAATATTTTCTGTTAGATATTTTACAAAATAAATTAAATTATTAACTTGCTCATTTTTAATGGTATTTTCAATATTTAATAACCAGCCATCAAACTTATAAAATTTTGCAACAAGTATTAGTGCATCTGCAAATCTTCTTACTTCTTCCTGAGATTCAAGTATAACATCCCAGATACCTTCTCTTTCCGTAATTACAGTACCAAGAACTTTTACACCATGATTATGTGCTGCATTAATCCATCCAAAAGGGGGCACAGTTATGAAATGATGACTAAAATACACAAAAGTGTCAATAACACTCCAGTGATAAAATAGGTAAGAACCATAAGATTCTGATCCATATATAAATCTGAAAAATCACGGGTATATTATGTATAATATATGAATTAATAAATATAGTGATTTCTATTACCTGTCTTCTAGGTAGCCACCTTTCATATCATGACAGAGCAACGTTTTCGGATGTACTTCTCTATCCAATTTTTCTAACCGCGTTCTTCCTGCGCTTATTTCTAAACCACTGTACACATAATCAGTTGAATCTCGTAGTTCTCCAATTTCTGGCCATGGTTTCAAGTTACCCACGTTATCGAATAATTCTTTTAAGTTTTTGAAAGGTTGTGACTCTGTAACTTCCGTCCTCATCTCTCTGAATTATACTGTTCCACAGATCACTTTCAAATAGTTTTTAATTCATTAACTCAAACAAAGGTTTCTCTTCTTATTTTGGTTCACCGGAAACTTGTATATACATGCGAAGCAGATAGTGTTCCCATCTAACAGAACTGGCATATCAAATTACGTCTCATGATATAATACCATTATCTACCAACTGCTAATGGGCAAAAAGATGTTCATTTCTCTATCAAACAAGGTATACAAAATAAAATTATGAATTTATAATGCTCCTACATCAATGTTTATATGATTGTTTCGACTTTGAAAGTAATATTCTTATTTACGCAAGTATATATTCTTTAATATTTTGCAAAAATTATACCGAAACAAACAATTTGGAATAAACATGACTAAGTAAATACTTTAACTTTTTTTTATATTTAATTAAATATTTTATTTGATTTGAGTAGAATTTAACACCTAACCTTTATGTTTAAAATATTACTCTTTCTCATTCTCTCTTTCAATGTTATTTCTTCTGCTTCCGTTTTATGATATTTATGACATTTCTTAGTTCAGATATAAGTAACTTTTTCGTAATTTATAAAAAATGACACTCTTTTTAATTATCCTACACTATTAATCCATTACATGTAATTTAACTTTGTAATTTAACTTTTAGCAACTTAAGATATGTGCATGTACAGAGTAATTTTCTTCCTAAGAATAATCATTTGATATTACGATAATTCCAAAAACTTAAATTAATTTGCAAATAACGTAATGCACAGCCATACACAAGCCATACAAGTTATACTTATGTCCTTTAAGTCACCAGAAATAAATTTTAAATTTTATATTATATATTAATATATATTATAGGGAGAAGCACTATACAAAATAATAATGTTAAAGCCATACATGCAATTTATTAGTATAGATACTTACTATATGCAAAGCGTTCTCTTCAAAGATAATATGTCGGCTACCAAACGATCGACGGCAACCGAACGCATTTCTGGTACTGATAATAATAGTATAGTTACAAGACAGTTGTGTATCTATGACCAACTATAAAATTTGAAAATCGATGCTTGGTCTCGCGGCATTGTCGCATGTCTCATGGGACATAAAATGTATCGCCTACGGTCTATTATGTGAATATATTAATAAACTTAACAAATTTGTTATTATTTTCTCTAGGTAATTTTTACTCCCTCAAAATTCCGAGGAAAGTACTGAACTGTTGACTCGTTACCAGTGTTGACAACATTTCATCATTTATCACCTTTCCCACTTCATAGTCAGGTTTTTCAAATTAAGAGCGGCATATGGTACATTTGTATTGTACGTGCGAGAGGGAGGTAACGTATAGCACAACCACACACAAGTATGTATCCCCTTCATAGTATGTATGCGAGCGTTGTACGATGGCCTAGGACTCCGTTGAGAGAAAAGAGAGAAGCGCAGTGTGAAAATCTTATGCCCTAGATCTCTGGCGAGTATCACACGTGTAGAGCAATTACGTGAATATTAGAAAAGTGAAGTTCCTTATAATACCTCTCCAAGTCCTCTCCATATTTTAATAGCCGTAAATTGGCGCAGCAGCGCCAAAATTTGAAAGAATAAGGAAACACATATGTACGTATCTTTCTTTTGTGAGACAGAAGAGCTTTATTTTTCTGGTCTTCCAACGTTGCCGTCTGAAGCGTGCTTTCCATTTGCGACTAGCCACGCGATTATAAAATCCATTGCCGAATATGGCACAATTTTTATTCGTACTACCGCGATTAAGGATCGCGCGCGACTCTAAAGTTGCGACTTACCTCGGCAAGTCAGTCGCCTGCAACTACAAAGTATACGGTACATGTACGTGCTATTATATCCATCGTCAGAAGAATCGCGCGGGACCGAACGTCATTTTGCTGCTAAAAGTGTGAGCACTCCTCACTAAGGACGTCTTAATATATAACACTATTAACTTAAAGCACTATATAATATTATGTAGTTATAAATTATAATATTATATACTATTATAGTATATACTATTATAATTTATAATACCGTCAATATAAATAATTAATATTATAGTGATAAAAATGACAAAAACCTAAAATTTAATTATTTTATTTATATTATTCAGCTTTTCCAAAGGTTTTTCGTTCAGTACTAATGGTTTCTCGACATAAAAGTTTACTATCCTTTTATGAGAAATGCGGATTGATTAACAGATTGATTAACGTGTTAAGAAATGGATGGTTCTATTAAAAAGAATATAGCTGATCTTTATTCGGTGTCGCGCGTGATACTAGCCAGAAATGAAAAGAAGCTGAAAGACGTCCTTATTCCTTATCATTCTACATGCGTCGTGCAGCATCATCAAGTCGAGTTATCGTCACACGTGCGTGTTTCCTAAGAATCAATAAGAAGAATATCGGGATCCTTATCGCGAACCGAAACTATAACATACAGCCAAATTTACACCTTTTCACTTTGGATAATCTGTAAGTAATATACGTTTTACAACGGTTTGTAATATTTCTCAATTATACAATTTGAATTGCATTTGCTCCTAAGATGCTCAGCTGGTCTCTGACTCGATACAAAACGAGAGGAACGACCCTCCTACGAATATTCTGTTTGAAATAAACTGGTATGTATTCTGATTGTATAATATAATCGAATATAATCTGATTGTATTAGAAACAAATTCCTAATAGAAACGTTTTTGTATCATATGACTCGGAACGATTCAGATTAGATCATATTACTATATAATCTGTATAATCTAATCTATAAGACAAGCAACTTTATAACTTTATAAACGTCATATCGATTAAATAAAAAAAACGGGATTGTTTCCTACATTTCCTCTGCATCTTAAAAATTATTTATCATACGTGAAAAAGTGTCAATAGAAGATTGTTGTTAATTCGTGCATTCGCGGGGATACGTGTCTCGGTTAGGCGCGTCAACGGGAGTCGTAAATTCCCGTTAGGATATAGGAATCGACACAGCGAGCAAGGCGATCCCCTGATTTCTGTTAGGATAATAGGAGTGGTTGTGGTAAAATAACTGTCGTCTACAGTCATCTAATATAAGGAATTTATTGCCGTTTACAACACGTGGAACGTATACAGATAAGATTGGATTTCGTCGGACCTTACACTGTTTAACCCGAGAGTTGATGTTGTTAGCGCGTTGACTGTCGGTACCGTGTTAGAATAGTAGACTTGATTACCCGATGAGTGTTGTAGCACTGACTTGATTCTCCGATGTGTAGAATAAACGTGATTTGACTCTACGTGGCGTCGTAGAGCAATGTTTGACCGAATGAGCGTAATGACTTGACTCTTCCGCGTTGTTGAAGAGTAGTGTACTTGACTGTCTGCGGAGTATAAGAACAGAGACTGACCCATCACGTACTATTTAGGAGGAAAGCTCGGTGTGGGTGTACCCTTGCTGAACTAAGGACGCGGATTCGTTGTTCACACTTTTCGGTAGAATAATGAGGGTAACGATCCGCGATGCCCATTGGTTATAGCCGAAGTTAATAAACAAATCCGCGGAGAGAGGCTCCTGCAGATATGACTCATGGGTGTCCTTGGTCTTGGGAAAAATCAGCTGTTTAGCAGGGCACACCTGCTTTCCCCGTAATTAGCAAGAGTGTGAAATAAACCTAATGACTGTTCAAATGACCATCCATAAACTGAAAATATTTGTATGAATCGAAGTTAAGCTGAAAAGATTCGGTTTATGCTGGTTCCTTGGGTTTCTTGCAGGTCAGTGTAACGAGGGGTAGGCCTCGGCGGCCAGACCGAAAGGGACGTCGCACGGATCGTCTCGCGCGACGTAACAATTGTAGATAATAAAATTATCTATAAAATGAGACTCGTTACGTAACGATAAGCTCAATTTTTATGCTATACATTAGTAAATGGTGCAAAGACTTTTTTCTTAAATCGTTTATGACGTTAGTTAAAATTGTCATACAATATTGAGGTTTTATGGTATCAGTCATATCAAAATAGGATACCAAATTTCAAATCGATTCGTTTGTTAGTTTTTGTAAAATTAATTAATTAATTTACGAAACGGGAAATTTTTAATTTGTAAGAAAATTATGTGAGTTTACCTTAGTTTATGCTCCGATCTTCTACGCTGTGTAGAAGACTTACTCCTCTATTACTAACATTCAACAGATATAAGTATAGTTCAGTGATTCTTTCAGTCTATTAATGAATGTAACTATAATGAATGTAGTCATAACATTGCGTACAAATTTTTCTGGAAACGGAATAAAATTAGTATTAACGTCGAATGTGTTATAAGATACTAAGAGGAATTTATACGACAAACAATTAATTTAATATATTTTTACAAATAATTAATTTATTTATATAGGTTATGTTGTTTTCAAACGTGCAACAAAAAGTGAATCAACTTCAAAACAATAGTTAAAATGTACTTTATACTGAAATAAGACACATTTGTATTAACGATATGCTGATGTTACATTTGTCACATAAAAAATATATTATTTATATTTTATAAATGTTAAAAAGTTGATTAATTTGAATATATATAATTTTGAAATTAAATGAAACCGCCTTTATTACAAACCGAAATAGTTCAGTTGGGAGAGCGTTAGACTGAAGATCTAGATGTCCCCGGTTCGACCCCCCCGGGTTTCGGCAGTTTTCCTTTTCTTTCATCTATTTTTTTTTGTAAATATTTACGTCTTATGTTCAAGTACATGCTATTCAACTAAGAGATATATTTTGTATGTCTTTGGACGAATCATTTTCACATATTTCCGACGATTAACAAAAATTGTTAATATTATTGATAAAAATTATTTAATTTTCGGTCTAATACACGTTTGAGTATTAAAAATATCCAAAAAATTATTTTTTAAATAAAAAGTCAAGGCGACCTTGAGTTTTTAAATGGCATTTTGGACTCCACAGAGTAGCGTCAAGATGAATTCAACGTCCTACAATACTATGACTTTTAGATGACCTTCAGATTTACAAATCCGATTTACAAATACGATATGGAAAATTATCCCATTTCTATTAAAACATATATTAGATATAAGACTAATACTGCCAAAAGAATAAGTTTTTAAACTTATCCAACGATTATAATAATATTGTCTTGTACTACATCATTACACGTTACAATGAACTAATACTGTTAATTTAAACTTGTTAAACTTAAATTTCTGAGTTCAAGATCATCTCAAAATGATCTCAGAATCATAATCAATCATGACGATCTCAACTTTTTATCGGAAAAAAATTTGTAATTTACAAACATGTAGTTGATCGAAAATTATCTAACTTTTGTGCAAAACATTCCTTCCAGAAATTGTAGGAAATGCCGCTCAGAAATACTTGAGTATCAGAAATATTTGAAAATTGGCGGTTAAACTTACAGGATATACCCTGTATATATTATTTGAAACATACGTTTGAGATTGAAATAATACTGTAGTAAGTAATACTAAATGAATATACATATATAAATAATAATAAAATTATTGAAAGAACTAAAAACATTTATTATATATATTTTATTATGTATTTACATATATATTAAGATCTATGTATTTTTGAATGAAATAAGTATGTATAGTAATAATTACATTAGAGATCCTGTTTACCATTTAATAAATAAGATTTCAATAACTTTCTAGCTATTTTAGGTAGTATAACAATTTTTCAGAAGATTATATGCATTCATCTATTACAGATTATCTATGCTAGCATGAACATGAAAACTTATAGCTTTTTGCAAAATATTTAATATTTGATTACATATTTTTTTTGTTTTTTTTTGTTTTTATGTGATTAGTTTTTTATTCTATTTTGGTTATTTTACAATTTGTCCTTGTGGACATTTGGTAAAGTGTTATATCCCGTTGGTGAAGAAAAAAAAATAAAATAAAATAAAAAATAAATATAGCATGTGGGTGGCTACCCCCAGCGGGGTGCCAGCTTCGTTTTTTCTAAGTTATATCTTTTATGTTTTGATTACATATGTAGATAAAAATATAAGCAACAATTTTTCAATAGTAACGGTAACAGGAAAAAAATGAAACTATAAACTTAGTATCGTAAAAACATCGTATCTATAATAATATTAATTAATATATATATTAATTAATATAATTAAATTAATCATTGGTAGAAATTGGTATCAACAAAAATCTATTATATTTACATTTATTGTTTCTAGCCAATATACTAACAATATAACTTTTATATAATATAACTATAATAATTTATTATAATATAAGTTTTGGAATATTTAGAATTGGATTTTATTCCAGTTGTTAGTGAGTAATATCCATTTTCCATGTCGTTATTTCGTATAATGTTCTTTTTTAAGTATTTATGACAGTGAAAAGATTTTTCTATGATAGTATTTGCGTTAATACGTGATCATGTTTATGGTTGAAATAATAACGTTCTTTGAAACCGATGGGCTACATATCTGGCTAATGCGTCTGACAGCGACGAATACTCTCATGCGAGTAAACACTAAACGACCCGGTTTTCGGACGAAAAACAATACAGATTGGAATTACTTTGCGTACATAATACACGAAAAAACTGAATCACGGTTGAACGAGAATTTTCAGATAATATATTATCGTTTTCGAATCGGTAAAAAAATTGATGGAAAGCCAATTTGTCTTTTAAACTTATATCGGTATATACACTTACATATGTGGAACGCATAATAATAATATTTTTTAGTGAGTGTTACTGGTGTGCACTTTTCACTCACGAATGAATCCGGCTCGAAGAACCAAATGTTACAACCGTTCGTGGAGAGACGCCGTCGCGAGGAAAACGCGTCCGACGGGAGGCGTAAATTCTCGCTACGATTCGGTTAATCGATGCCGCGAAATAGTCGTTCCCCTTGTTTCGGTTAACGTAACAGGGGTGGTTTAATGAATGAAACCTGTTAACACTGTGTTAACAGGTTGATATATCGTCTATATTCAACAATCACTTATACAATAATATAAGCGTCACAAAGTATTTGGCGATACGTACAATTAATGTGTTATAGAGAAATTCTACCCGACTTTACGATGTCTCTCGATGAATTCGTTGGATTAAGCGACTTTATTCGTCAGTATGCAGCTCTCGATGTATGCGGTTATACCTTAGAAACTGATTGATTTACGGGTAGAGTGGTTGTTCTACTTGTTGATTGCTTGGACGATCAGAACGAACTGACTTGAAAGTGATGATGCTGTGTCGGAGGAGAGTTAAGGAAGGGTGTGTCTAACGCACACAATCAGCGGATTTGTTAATGACATGTTTTTGCCGGAAAAGTGAGGGTAATAGATGTTATTTCCATTGGCTACTAAAATCGTCGATGGACTAGGAAGGGTCTTAACTACCCCTTGAAGGGAAGCTGACAGTAGGTGGCATTGCCCGTGTGCAAAATTAACTTTAAGCGAAATTTTTTAAACACGAATAAAAAGTAGAGGCGAGAAGAATCTGAATAACTGTAATTTGACCTTTCTTCAAAAAAATTAATTGTTAATTAAATTTTCGAATTGTTCACGATAGATTGAAATCTACAGATATAGGTAAATATGCTTTGCCAATATATTAAAGATCAGATGAATAACAATTCATTGCTATTCGAAATAAGTACATAAGATCATTCTGTTCGAATGTAAAGTTTGTTAACAATAGATAATAACATTAAATCTCTACATTACTAAAAATGGAAATAAATTTTTATAACAGCGAACTTTGTTTTAATTTCAATACAAAATTTTAATTTTTCAGTTCAAGAAGATAATTCACTTAATGGAAGACATATTTCCATGCATTAATCATACATATGTATATTAAAAACAAAGTGGTGTGAACCATAGGCTTTTATATGCTTTACATAATTTGATAAGCTGACCCAAAATTAAGATTGTATTGATATAGATTGTACAAAAATCGTTGGTTTTATAATCATTTAATGCGCATGCAAAATCTGTCCCAAATTCGAAATGGAAGAAGTCATCTACGAATATTTTTCTGAAAAGATGAACATTGAAAAAAAAGAAATTTAAAGGATTGAAATGAAACATTCTCTTTTGATCAAATTCAAGTAACAACTGAATGCTTTAAAATTATTTGGAGAATTTTTGTATTAAAAGTTCTAATGAAAGAATATGAGAAATTGTTTGGGAAATTTTTCAGTCTTTCAGTTTATGAATTGAAATTGCGATCCTTCTTTCAGGTAAAATATGTTCTTATAAAAGTGGATTGTAACTTAATAATTAATTCCATAATTATTTAATTTAGAGAAGAAGTTAAAAACTCGTAAATGACTAAACTTACATTTAATAAAAAAAAAAAAAAACTGAGTAAAAATTAAAAGGTTTGTAATATGAAAAACTATATTAAATAATGTAACTATGAAATGTACATAACAAAAATTTTTTAAATTTAAAAACATGTAACAATGTAGCTTTTTTCTTCGAAAATTATAAAATAAATTCAATTGCTACCTAATTAAATAAAATTAAAATAATATCAATTTTAATAATAATATTTATATTATATATATTATATATTATATTAACAATAATAAAAGTTAATAATAATATTAATATTATTCTTGATGGAATTATTCATAATTTCATTATTTTTTCTTGTGTTTATTTTATTTCATAAAAAATATGTATATCAAAAATAAAATTTAAATATAAAGTTATATTGTTCAATCTTCATTCATTATACTTAAACAAAGTATACGCTTAATGCGATTAGGGTTCCAATCTCTCCTCGTTATATACATTGCAACATAAATTTCATTTATTTTTCAGAAACTGTATTCCGTAATGGATTTAATTAAGGGTTCCTAACACTGAAACCATGATCTATGCGCTACAACTATTTAACGTTGGAAAATTAGATCTTTTATATGGACACTGGTAACTTTTGACATGTTGTTTCAACACATGTCGATATCGTTATCCTTGTTTTGTTAAAAAAGGATGATACATATACCAATTTATTTCAAAACATTGTAATTGTCATATCAATCTTTAATATAGCCAATATTGAAACAATTATAATACAAAATACAGATATTAATACAAAATGTTATATGTACGACATTTCAACAAAGATATGAGAAGTTATTTAATATCAAAATTCTATACAAGAAAGGGTATCAAAATAATAAAGGAAAAAAGGAATGAAAACAATTACCAATATTAACTTCATTATTCTATCATTACGTTAGAATTTAATAGAAAGTAGCTTTCAAAAACATAAACATATCTTTAAAAAATGCTACAATATTATTATTAGTTCGTTCTGATTGTCCAAGCAATCAATAAGTGGAACAACCACTCTACCCGTAAATCAATCAGTTTCTAAGGTATAACCGCATACATCGAGAGCTGCATACTGACGAATAAAGTCGCTTAATCCAACGAATTCATCGAGAGACATCGTAAAGTCGGGTAGAATTTCTCTGTAACACATTAATTGTACGTATCGTCAAATACTTTGTGACGCTTATATTATTGTATAAGTGATTGTTGAATATAGACGATATATCAACCTGTTAACACAGTGTTAACAGGTTTCATTCATTAAACCACCCCTGTTATGTTAACCGAAACAAGGGGAACGACTATTTCATGGCATCGATTAACCGAATCGTAGCGAGAATTTACGCGTACCGCCGACGCGTTTTCCTCGCGACGGTGTCTCTCCGCGAATGGTCGTAACACATATTATCATATTATTCTCGTAAGTTACTTACACAACTTATTATATACCTGTGTTTTGAGAGTTTCGTATAATAAAAACAATAAACATTTTTTGTTTCTAGAAGTTACAATGATTGTCGCATTCTTACCTTAACCTTTACTCTATTAACGAGCAATCGTCTTTCGAAACACGTCGCAGCTCATAAATATGTAAATGCATAATGTCTATAATCATCATAAATGAGAAAATTACGTTTTTCTATAAATGTGTTTTTCAATCTATAAACTCAGATTTGATGTTCTCGCGTGCCTGTTGCTCTGCAGCGCATATGTATGTGCTCACTCGTTAAAGCATATATACGCACACAAGCACACCCATATGCGCGCACATACTCCCACGTTCGAAGTGGAAATCGCGTATTACACGGGGGTAGACTAGAAAAGGAAAACCACGTCGAATGTCAGATTTGCCTGACAACAGGAGCTTGCAAAGTATGTTTCCATGGTATCCACGGTATCCATGGAACTCATATACGCACACAGGCAAAGGCACTTTTTAAATCTGAGAAAAAATTAGGCGAGGGTTGCGTGGGGTTAATAATGGCCATTCGCGCGATCCTGATTGGTCAATACTCGCTTGTGCGCGTTGCTGCTTTTTCGCAAACGGTGCAAGCAGGCTCCGTGCGCTGTGCTCTGTGTTCAGTCGAGTTCAATCGTCTGCCGAAGAAGGTAGCCAGCTGGCGAATACTCCCTGAGGAAACGTCAAAAGCGAGCTTCTCTTCGTCATAAGTCGTCATTATGGCCACGCTCACGATCATCCTTGTATACTGGCTCGAAACTCACATCGGCAGTCGATACCATTGTAAGTAATGTTTTTTCGATTTAACCCTCGATTTAACCCTCATTCATCCCTCGTGTCAATTTGACACCTTGCCATAAACGTAAAGAAATATACGTACATGTTGCTTTATTACTGGTGGAGGATGCGTGTAATTTTATATTAGAATGTATACAATTTTTATTTATCTTATTTTTTACTCTCAACAAACACATTCACGAATTTATAACTATTTATTTCATTAGACAAATTAGCTTAGGAAAATGCCAGTTAAAAATCCACTATTACATATTTCACTTAAAGTTCCATGTGTCAGTGAAATCTTCGTTAGAAAAGAGCCGAGTAATTTCCAGGGAAATTTTTGAAGTTAAAGTAATGCCGGCACAATTTCAACGATAACCTTTTTTCTCTACTCTCTTTCTCTCTCTCTCTCTGTTCTTTTTTCTTCAACCTTTCTTCCTTTTTTATATTTCCTTCTTTTTTTCCTATTTTCTCTGTTCGAGTTGGAGATTTTCAATTGTTAAGAGTAACAGGTTTCGAGAAAACGAAGAACATTCCATCGAAATCGGAATTGTGAAAATTTAACGTGTTAAAAGTTAGCTCGTTAATTTGAAAAAGGATTGCATCGTTAATTTGAGAAAAAACATCGACTTTGTATAAAAAGGCACAAATATTCGTCCAAGAACCTAAAGCATTCGAATCTTCCTTGGATCACTAGTATATGCGTTAAAATTAAAATTTCTTGTGCGACAACTTCGTCAAAGGAATTCTTCAAAGACCCGTCTAACGATCCTTCGTTAACAAAGCGTGTTCGAAAATCTATTATTAATCCATGAAACCCGTAACTCTATACTCTATACTCTTTGCTAGTGAACAGCAGTGAACAGTACTCGTAAAAAATACGATCACTTGACCCTTTTATAATTAGCGCTCGTTGCTCTTTCCTTCTCCTCTCATTTTCTCTTCGGTATCATCGACCCGTTTCATAATATCGAAATTTACCTATCAAAAATTTATTGTTAGTAAAAAGTTTCAATGTGTGCCGTAGGAATCGGCTAAAAAGAATATCTCTGTCACTCTCGATCCTGGTGAAAATAGCTATAGAAATGTCCCAGAAGAGCCTAAGATATTTCTAATTCTTGAGAAAATTATTATTAGTTATTAGTGATAAGAAAAATTGTGTTATTACGCGACTGTAAAAACTTCCGATTTCGGAAGAATTTAACGCGATAGACGAAGAGATTAATGGAAAATTGCCTTCTTTGAAAAGTAGATTAGAAAAATATGTAGGTGATAGAAATAACAGCGGATGATCATTGAAAGAAATTATAGATACACATAATATAATTATAATATAATGCACATAATCAAGAAATCAAAATGGATAAGCATTCGAGTATTTTATTTTGGATATTGTATATATGTATTTACACAGTCTACCTATGATCTTCCCTAACACGTAAATTAACAGCATTGCATGCGCTTTTATGCGGCAAACGAGCCGCTTATTTCCCAGATTGGTTAACCCAGTTCTGCCTATGGTGATTGTAGCGTCTTTGACGAAGTCCAAAATGTTTAAAAGATCAGAGAAATTCTTGGTTATAAACTCCGATGAATTTACGAATGTCAGAAAACCTACAAAGATGGTCTTATCACGTTTTTGTGATCTTTATGAGAAGTAGTTGAAGTAAGCGATTCGAAGATATAAAGCCTTTTGAGAGTTGATAAATGTTTTGTGGGAAACGAATAAGATTGGTTTAGTTATCTATATTAATTTGTCTTTGTTAATATTATTAGTTTGCATATAGTTAATGTTAGTAATACTTTTTAAATGTTCAAGAAATCAATAGAAACGTGCATTTAATTCTGATATGAAATGGAAAGGTAGTTTTAATGTAAAGTCGATTGACAAATTATTATTGAATTTTGAAATTACTCTTCCATAAAAAATGTCACTTAATGTTTCAGAACTCATTTGAAACGTGGAGGTAGATATTGTTGATTTAATATTATTTTAAACCACAGATGATGGAAGCACGTAATAAAGGAAGGGTGAAAAGGTTATAATCTTACAAAATGTGATTGAAAAGTAGGAAAACACGATAAAGGAAATTTTCATAATTCTTTTAGCAAAGAGGAAAAATTCTATGAAGCGATTTTGTGTGACGGAAGAGTTGCAATGCAAAGTATAACTTTATTATTAAGTCATTTTGTATGGAAGAAAGTTTTTTCTGTTTCGAACTTTCAAAATAATACACAGTTTTATTGGATATTATGAAATGCTAGTAACGAAGAATAAACGCATATATAGTTACTTATTTTTAATTCGTATTACCATTTATCATTTTCATTTTTAAATTTATATTATTGCTTACTATCTTCATTATGTATGAAAAAATGTTTATTTCTTTTTAAATAATTCGCAGTTTTACTAAATATTCTAAGATAACAGTTGAGAAATACAAGCGCACGGTTGCTCATTATTGTCTTTTATCTTCAGTTTTAAATTCGGATACTTATATTTCTTGTATCTTGATTAAAACGTTTACATTTGCAAGTTCGTTGATGCTTCATTTAGAAAAACGAAGGCATTTTGTGCAAACATCTGCAGCTTAGCTTCCGTTTCTTTTCCAAAGTACATATTTTACTTGAGTCGCCTCTTTATAATTAGCAAATTAATTAACACATTAAGACTTTACTTTTTACATTCTCTGTACATTTTTGTGTAAATAAAGGAAGCTGTTGATGCAATGAATTTTTGCGAAAAGTATTATAAGATGTAGTAAGAATGTTACTGAAAAATTAACTTAACTAAAGCTCATCGGATTTAACAATACGTTTATTGATCCACCTCGGTATTTTACATATTATCATTTAATTATGTATATATAATATATATATAGTACATATATAGTACATATATAGTATATAGTATATATATATAGTATATGTATAGTATATAGTATATATATATATATATATATATATATATATATATAGTATATAGCATATAGTATATGTATAGTATATATATAGTATATATATAGTATATATATATAGTATATAGTATATATATATATAGTATATATGTAGTATATATATATATATATATATATATAGGATTGGTTATCGTAATTTGCCATTTATTTCAATTACTTAATTATATCTATTTAGTGTACTGTTTGTTGAAATTAAATATAAGATTCATGCAAAAATTTAATAATATACCAACAAATATGAGCAGCATAAATTTTGTCAGTATTGATTTAATCGCGCATAAAATTATTTATAATTTGTACGAAAATATTTGTCATTATACCCGTATTTGTTATTATACGCTGTCTCGTTAATTCGTCTTCTTTTAAAAGTTGCAAAATTCATAAATTCGATTTGTGATCAATTTAATGCTTGGTGATCATAATAAGTTAACATAATAAATTCTTTTAACTTTTTCATATTTTGCACCGCTATTATGTATGAATACAAAATTCTAATGGATCAACTATTTCTTTCATAGTCCGAGTTATCTCGTCTTATATGTATGAAATATAACGATGTATTATACAACACCAACGTATTAAAAATTACACAAATAATTTTACGTATATATGTATTCGGACGAAAGTATCCGGACATTTGCTTCGATAAGACATATCATCACATTTAAGTAGTATACAATAACATTTAAATCGGACCTTCGGTATTTTAAATTAAGTTGTCCCGTTGGATCTCTTTGGGATGAAAACCTTTAAGGATTTTAATCTGTACGTTATCGATAAATAATGTACTAACTTTACTTTATGCTACAGCACATTGAAATGAAAGGAAGACACATCGAACGACAGTTTACAGAGGTGAAAACAAATTGTTATATTCTATATCAAAATATTTAATTCTCTCTTCAGATTGGTTCCATCTTTTGCTCGCTTCAACGAGTATTATAACAAACTCTTAAATTATTTTTCCGTAACACTTTTTATAGCAATATTATATCGATATATCGTAAGCACTAAAACACATAACCATAAGGAGATAAACGTTTCTAAGGACCGCGAAGTTAAACAGCTGGTAGGAATCCGTAATTTCTATTGGTTAGTAGGACTATCGACGGACTAGGAAGGGTATTAGCCGCCCTCGATGGAGAGTTGGGAGTAGGAAGCATCGTACGTGTGCAAACTTAGTGTTCACGTGTTTTCCAGATGCTAACCAGGAACCTTAGACATTTCTATCGTGATAGTGCCTGTATTTGATATGGTACTATTGCTAGTAAATGTTAAAGGTTTGTGGTCGGTCCACGAGTGTCTTCGGGGGAACGCAATGGAGATGTACGGGCGTCTGGTTGCCGTGCGTCCGCGATGTGAGGTCCGGCTCAGGTAGAGAGTCGGCCGACGCAACAATGAATACACGTTTTATACAGTTATTCGATATATATGTTACACACTTAGCAGCATTGAATTAACCCTTGACATCTTTAATGAAAGATATGGTTGATATTGGTTGAAGGAGGCGGCGGAGCGCATGAGAGAAAAGGATTCTCATAACCAGGAACCTTAGAGAGTTCTATCGTGATCTGGCCTTTGTTTGATATGGTCATTTTGCTAGAACTTTCTCAGGTTTGTGGTCGGTCCACGACTGTCTTCGGGGGAACGCAATGGAGATGTGCGGGCGTCTGGCTGCCGTGCGTCCGCGATGTGAGGTTCGGCTCAGGTAGAGAGTCGGCCGACGCAACAATGAATACACGTTTTATACAGTTATTCGATATATATGTTACACACTTAGCAGCATCGAATTAACCCTTGACATCTTTAATGAAAGATATGGTTGATATTGGTTGAAGGAGGCGGCGGAGCGCATGAGAGAAAAGGATTCTCATCCCGAAAGGGTTGGCGGACGGCGGCGGGGTGGGGAACGGGCGCACGCCACTTCCTGGCGAGCTCGAACCGCCTCGCCGTCCAGTGAATGTCAGGCGCCGGCCAGTTCGGCACCTCGGTGCCGCCAAATCACCTGGTCGGGGAATCAGGCGGTCTTGCACTGCGGCCCGTCGGGGACGGCGCGATGCGCGGTGGCCGTACTGGATTTCTATACACAACTGATAATACAATTCAACAACGAAACTGATTCTTCCTCAATGGATGCCTCCAACACAGTGGCGAATCCACAACCACCGGAATGCAGCAGCAACACTTGCAGCAGTGTCTAGAGACGTAAGAATGATTTCAATAATAACAGTAACAATGTTCATACTCCGCCAACGGAGAAAGTCGTATCGAATCTAGCGCCGATTCCGTCGCATGACACGCGAAGTTCATTGCATAATAGTAATAATAATAATAATAATAATAATAATAATAATAATAATAATAATAATAATAATAATAATAATAATAATACTTGCAGCATCGCGACACTCTGATTCAACGCCACCAAACGCATTGAATCAGGCAATCATTCACGATGATATGGATTGGGCGAAAGAGAAGACCTCACCAGGCGACAATTCGTTGCAACCATTGACCTATACGAATTCGTTACAGGATGTCCCATGTCCTATCACGATAATTGATAATGTAGAGAGCAACACGTTAAACTCCGTCGATGACACGATAAAAGAGTTCGATCTTTTATCTCTATAGAATTTTGATCGGTAGCCTTTCAACGGGGGGAGTATGTTGAATATAGACGATATATCAACCTGTTAACAGTGTTAAGTTCATCAAACCACCCCTGTTATGTTAACCGAAACAAGGGGAACGACTATTTCTTGTATCTTGATTAAAACGTTTACATTTGCAAGTTCGTTGATGCTTCATTTAGAAAAACGAAGGCATTTTGTGCAAACATCTGCAGCTTAGCTTCCGTTTCTTTTCCAAAGTACATATTTTACTTGAGTCGCCTCTTTGTAATTAGCAAATTAATTAACACATTAAGACTTTATTTTTTACATTCTCTATACATTTTTGTGTAAATAAAGGAAGCTGTTGATGCAATGAATTTTTGCGAAAAGTATCATAAGATGTAGTAAGAATGTTACTGAAAAATTAACTTAACTAAAGCTCATCGGATTTAACAATACGTTTATTGATCCACCTCGGTATTTTACATATTATCATTTAATTATGTATATATAATATATATATATATAGTACATATATAGTACATATATAGTATATAGTATATATATATATAGTACATATATACTATATAGTATATATATAGTATATGTATAGTATATAGTATATTTATATATATATATATAGTATATAGCATATAGTATATATATAGTATATATAGTATATATATATATAGTATATATGTAGTATATATATATATATATATAGGATTGGTTATCGTAATTTGCCATTTATTTCAATTACTTAATTATATCTATTTAGTGTACTGTTTGTTGAAATTAAATATAAGATTCATGCAAAAATTTAATAATATACCAACAAATATGAGCAGCATAAATTTTGTCAGTATTGATTTAATCGAGCATAAAATTATTTATAATTTGTACGAAAATATTTGTTATTATACGCGTATTTGTTATTATACGCTGTCTCGTTAATTCGTCTTCTATTAATTGTTGCAAAATTCATAAATACGATTTGTGATCAGTTTAATGCTTGGTGATCATAATAAGTTAACATAATAAATTCTTTTAACTTTTTCATATTTTGCACCGCTATTATGTATGAATACAAAATTCTAATGGATCAACTATTTCCTTCATAGTCCGAGTTATCTCGTCTTATATGTATGAAATATAACGATGTATTATACAACACCAACGTATTAAAATTTACACAAATAATTTTACGTATATATGTATTCGGACGAAAGTATCCGGACATTTGCTTCGATAAGACATATCATCACATTTAAGTAGTATACAATAACATTTAAATCGGACCTTCGGTATTTTAAATTAAGTTGTCCCGTTGGATCTCTTTGGGATGAAAACCTTTAAGGATTTTAATCTGTACGTTATCGATAAATAATGTACTAACTTTACTTTATGCTACAGCACATTGAAATGAAAGGAAGACACATCGAACGACAGTTTACAGAGGTGAAAACAAATTGTTATATTCTGTATCAAAATATTTAATTCTCTCTTCAGATTGGTGTGTTTAGCAGCATCGAATTAACCCTTGACATCTTTAAAGAAAGATATGGTTGATATTGGTTGGAGGCGGCGGAGCGCATGACAGAAAAGGATTCTCATAACCAGGAACCTTAGAGAGTTCTATCGTGATTTGGCCTTTGTTTGATATGGTCAATTCCCTAGAACTTTTTCAGGTTTGTGGTCGGTCCACGAGTGTCTTCGGGGGAACGCAATGGAGATGTGCGGGCGTCTGGCTGCCGTGCGTCCGCGATGTGAGGTCCGGCTCAGGTAGAGAGTCGGCCGACGTAACAATGAATACACGTTTTATACAGTTATTCTATATATATATGTTACACACTTAGCAGCATCGAATTAACCCTTGACATCTTTAATGAAAGATATGGTTGATATTGGTTGAAGGAGGCGGCGGAGCGCATGAGAGAAAAGGATTCTCATCCCGAAAGGGTTGGCGGACGGCGGCGGGGTGGGGAACGGGCGCACGCCACTTCCTGGCGAGCTCGAACCGCCTCGCCGTCCAGTGAGTGTCAGGCGCCGGCCAGTTCGGCACCTCGGTGCCGCCAAATCACCTGGTCGGGGAATCAGGCTGTCTTGCCGGCGGCGGTGGCCGTGCATCGCGTCTTTAGTTATAGTCGCATAACTCGAGGTGAACTCGGCGCGGATGGGGCTCGTGATGTAATTCTTATGAGTGGTTCTAGGGCCTCTTCCGCCATGCGCCAAGTACGGCCACCGTGGATGTTTTAGCCGGTACGAACCCGGCACTACCCGGCGCCCTCTCCCCGGAGAGCGCGGGGCGCCTATGAAGGTTTCCTCCACGAAAAAAAAAAAAAAAAAAAAAAAAAAAAAAAAAAAAAAAAAAAAAAAAGGAATCCGTAATTCAACGTGTTTTGACATATTTTTGCTAACGATTATATTAGAGAGCAACGGCCCTCGACACCAGCGCTCGTACTTTACATAAACCCATCACTTATCCTCGTTTCTCGTATAAAATTTGCAAATTGCTGGGAAATACCGGAAGCGAAATAAGAATAGGCTGTTCAGCGGGATATTTTGCCTCGCGTAAGTGGACCGCGACCGAGCTTTCCGAAACATTGACGCTTACAAGCGTACATATAAAGTACATATAAATATAGTATCGCTCGAAAGGAACCGAGTATTTGCTTATTTTCGACAGAATATAATTTTATTACAATATCACGAATGATAATTGTGTATTAATAAATAATGACTATATTCTTTATTATTATTTGTTATTACGAGAAAAATTCATTTTAATCAGGTAGAAGATATGGAATGAGAAAATTTCATGTGTAAGTGCGAAAAAAGGTAGGGCGCAATTTTTGAACAAAATTTATAATAAATATATTTTAGCAATATTATTTACTCTTAAAGTATCTACATGTTCTCTGAAGTGTAGATGAGATAAGAAAAGTTTTCCTAAACTTATATTGTAATTAGTTCAGGCAATAATTCTTCGAAATCGGTAGAAACACCGCCGATGTATTTTTAAAGGAAATAATATTTGCTACATTAATTTGGTTCCATAAGAAGATGACAAGTATTGTATCACTAAATACTACTAACACTATTGCTACAAATTAGCCAGTGTTCGGATACTTTTGATTGGTTGTTTAACTACAAAATTTTGGGCAATTTTCAAACTATAACATCTTTATACTTTTTAATCAGCATAACCACATATAATAATATATTATATTTCGAGTGGAGTGATTTCTGAAAATCAACATGTAATAATAAAATTGGCATTTGTAATTGCCAAAAGTACTTATAAAAGTACTTTTTTCTACTTGACAAACTCTTTATCTTCAGACCTTTCGATTGTTAAATTATAAATTAATTACATTGAGAAGGTTCTTCTAAATTGGTAAAAAGGTGTTGATATAACCAATGATATTTAAATAGTAAATGTATCTATGTATAAGTACAGTAGTATATGCATAAAGTAAATGGTAAAATATATTTTTGGTGTTTTCTAATTATTTTGGTGGCTCAAAAAAGTATTTGGACATCTACCATAGAAAACATTCATGTGTATATTATGTGTGTTGTATAAAACATTTTGAAATTTGTTTCACGTAATGAGATATTATTAACGTTAATTAATGAGATATAACTATCGTGACATTATTATTGGCACGTATATAGAAGTTACTATATATGCATAGTAGTACTTATGTACATAGTAGAAAAGATATCTTTATACAGATCATAGTATCACATATGTAGTAAATATCTAGTATAAATAGCCTATTTAAAAGTGGAATAAGTAAATTAACGTAAGTTATAGTTCCATTGAATATTTCGACGTATTAGTATACCAGATAGGTGTCTAAATACTTTTGTAATCTCTGCGAAATATATGTAAATGCACTAAATATCTTGTAATTCCAATATATATCTTTAGATTCGTTTCAAAATTGATCGATACAACCATGATAGCCAGCCGAGTCTCACGATAATGCGAATAAAGTTTCAAAGTGTTTTATGATATTATACGATATATTTATAAACAGTTGCTATATGTGTTCAAAGACTTTCGTGAGCATCTGTACGTAATCTGCACGAACGAATAAATACATACAACGCGCTAATATCATAGTTTCGTTGGCTTTCGACCTTTGCCGGATATTAGCACGAATTTAAATGTCCTTTCTCGCAAGCGAAGTGGAAAAATCTCTCGTTATCTTTGAAAGCCGTTTCGTCCCGTGGCAGAGCCTCGAAGCTTGCCACACACCGCGCCTCAGGGACGCGAAAACGTGCCGAGTTATAAAGTGAAATTGAAAGGAGACCCCAGGAATTTTCTCTATCTGCCTCTCTGTCTCGAATCCGGAATCGTCTTCTTCTTACCAGACGGCAAACTGCTATACGAGAACGTTTGATACGAGGTTCGTATAAAGCCTCAGGCTTTGCCGATGTTATTTAAACAGTGGTAGAGCCGTACGTACGGCCAGACGAACCACGCTTCGTTCTGCCTTATCCTTTGCCACTCTACTTCTTCGGACGTCGTGATGCGAGTCTCGCGTCGCGTGTTATCGATGCTTCAAATGCACTGTTCCTTGGTTGATCAATCGTTCTTTGATTTATTTCGTAATTGGTTAATTTTCGATGCTGAAATCGCGTTCTACTTATTCTGTTAATTTTTGTGGCCGCGCTCTTTTTATCGTATTACGGTATTCGAAGCTTAGAACGACTTTCTCACGATCTCTTTGAAACTTGGACAACGCGTTATTTAGTATATTATTTATTCACGATTGAATTTTTAGAAAGTCTAGCCTTAGGAATGGATTCATCTTCAAAGTTAAAATCTTAACGTGTAATCCCTATAGTCACAGTCGATTCGACTTCGATTCGATTCGATTTCGATTAATTACGGAAAAGCCTTTCTTACAAAGTTCTTAAGAAACTATTGTGTTGCGTAAAATGCTTTTCGAATAAAAGTAATGTGAAATATGTAACATCAGTAATTTCGGCGTCCAAAATGTTATTCGTAATACGCATTATTATGTGAAGTTCTGTTCTTCTCTGAATTATCTGTTAGTGTGCGTTTGTAAAAAGCGTAGACAACCAAGAAATTTCTTCCTAGAAATACAATTTGAGACGTGCACAGAAAATACGACTTTCGAGTCTCGGTGTGTTTTACTTTCGGGAAATATCGTCCCGCTACAAATCCCTTAAAAGTCTCTTTATGATAATCCTATATAACATGTAAATTTCATCCGCGACTTTCTATAGGGAGATACGAAAATCGCCGCCGGCTAATAATTGTTGATGTAGGAAATGTAAAGACGTGATTGATAGTTGGTAACTGAATGTTGTTGTTTTCATTTAATTTTGTAGAATTTCATAGGTTGATATAAAATGTTTTTAATTGAACAATTATGAAATACATATTTCATGTGAGAAATTTCAAACAAGAATAAAAATGTATATAAATTTCAGCGAGTTGCAGAATATCGGGGATAATTTATAATACATGAATTCAATGTTATTCGATTCTGGAAATAAATATAAAAATAGTGCAAATAATTTTTATCTAACATCTAACACATTTTACAATGATTGGTGATTGCTTGATTTCAAGTACGTAGTACGAGTTTGAATAAGTTTCAATGTAAAATATAATACGCCTAATTAGTTTTGAAAATTGTGTTGAAAGAGACTTAATGTTGAAGCTATCAAGCTAGCAAGAAATCAAATAAACAAAGTTCTTTATGTACAAAGAGAAATAAGGAAAAAATTGATACAAACATTGAAAGTTTATTTAGAAATTGTAACAATTGGAAAAAGATAATATTTCTAAATATTCTACTTTAATCGTAAAAGGTTAACGTTAATAGCCTGCTTTCACCGATACATGTTATATCCTTCACCCTCTTCTGTATCTTTTTGTAGGTTATTAAATACTATCCGTAATCTATTTCTATCGCACGATGGTTAACCACAACAGTGTAAAATCTAATTTTCTCACGTTATTGTAATTTCCTAATAAACTGCTTGTAGACCTACAACTAAAATTTTATCTAACAGACTACAATTAAATCTAAAATTAATACAAAGTTTTGTCACGAATATAATTTCTATTTATGTGGTGTATGAGTGTACCTTATAGCAAAAACGCAATCCGCGATAACGCGAAACAAGTGGTTTTGTTTAAAACGTATAAATATAGTTTTTATTACGTGGAGATAATTCGAGTCCTAAGGCGTTTAGGCTGAATTGCTGTCAAGGATTAGAGATTTATTTTTCTGCACATATTTGCGAGAAGCAATATATAATTGCTTTTTATATGACCTAACTGAAGATCTTATGCAATATACAATAATATTATCTGTAGATTGATGCACTTTAATAGATTAATACATTTTCAGTTATTTTTTATGTATAGATATACAGTGGGAAAGATCTTTATATAATTTTCTAATCTCGTTATCTGTGTTGATTATACTAATTTAATACTCCATCTAATAGATTAAACTTTGGAATGATTAAAAAGTAGTTATATACTCTTAAGGAAATATCATATCTGAAACAAGAAATAAAGCTTTCTTGTATTAAAATGTTAGTTCATATGGTAAGACGTCTGATTGACGGAGACATGATACTTAAAATAAAGTATCGCGTCCTAAACAGTAAATAAACCTTTTTTGCATTAGAAAATCAATTGGTGCGATGAAATACTTCACTGGCGAACGCTTGAGCTCACGAGTATCTAAATTAGTTTGGGATCCATATCGCTGCAATTTTTTCATCACGATATCATCACGAACCCAAGTAATACAAGAACCGATTCTCTATATATGTTATTAGTTTGATTAAAATTTGATATCTTTCAAATGCAGCCATCGAGAAAATTGTTTCGAAGATTCGTTTTATTGTTCGAACGTTCATCGATGTTGGCCAAATATCAAACTTTCGACGTTTTCTGTTACTTTGGCCAGCGACATTGCAGCGCGATAAATATTTGAAGGTTCTGTTTCAATCATCGCGGAACGTGAATGGTTTCAGCAATTTACCAAGCTTGCGTGGTAACTGGGTCTAATCGTGTAAATCTGTAGCTGCGCGATATTTGTTTTTCAGTAAGTTGTGAACTTACCAGTAAGTTGTAAACTTATGAAACAAGTCTCGGGAATATCCTCTTTCAAATGTCATTCCTATGAGCATACTTTTGCCATTACCTCTGCCTGTACTTTTACCTCGCAGTTCGCCACGCGGTTATACTTATCCTGTTTTAGCTCTTCAGAGCTCGAGTTGCTCGCGCTCGGGCATGTCCAGACGTTAAAACTGCCGCCAAGTATTGTTTCTCTTGCAGCAAGTAAGAAAACAAGAGGATCGGCTGTTTGTGTTATATAGAATCGAACGTTTTCGAAAACTTTGTGCGATTTTATAGTATTAGATATATTTACGTTATTTATTTACAGAAGTTATGCACTAATCGTGGATATTTATAGCAATTGAAAATAATCTATTTCTAGTAATAGTGATTCTCCGTTAATCTGTATTATCGTTCCCTTTTGTAAGGACTTTATTCGTTCGTTCGTTGGAGAAACAATCTCGGACAATGGTATTGTCTTCTTTGTAGACTTTGAATGTCTTTTTCATCCTATGACAATCGGAACAAGTGGTATTCGGATGGTAAACCAAATGAAGTTATTTTGTAGTTTAATCCTTATTTTTAGAACAAATATAAAAAAGACACTTTTTTTGCCAATGAAATATTATTAGCTTTTTATTAGATTTTTTGAAGTATATGCAAATATCTGTAATCATATTGGTAGAATAATAGGCGAGACTAATTACTAGCGAATTACTTATCGTTAGTAGAACATTGAAATATTGAACGTTGAAATGTTGTAAAATTTTATATCTAAAGAGATTATAGTAAGAAAAAGAAAGACTATTGAAGCGAAAAGGTATAGATAATTTTAATTATTTCAAATGATCTGTTATTACTAAATTGATTGGTATTTGTAAAACATTTCTGTTAATAAAAATACATAGCGATATAAGTCGTGTTACAAAGTTTAAGTATCATACTTTTTATCGAGAGAGCCGTTCTGTAGCACTGAAAGTGAAACGTTTGCTCACCCAATAATGAATTTATAAAAGTTCCATTATATTATTTTATAACATGAGATATCCGTTTGGACACTTCAGATTCTTTTTGTAAATTCCACCACGAAGGAATCTTCATCTACGTAACTATTATTATCATTATTATATGTAACTTCTAATACATAGTTTAATAGTAATAAGAATTCGTATAGTTGTGAATAACACGTTCATCGCACAATTCGAGACATTATAATCGGCGCCGTGCTAGTCAGGCACACTAACCCTGTAATAGCAGCCACAATACTACAAGAGCACATCACAAAAATAGAAAAGTGGCTACAGGACAAACAAATCAAAGCTAACCCTGACAAATGCAACCACATTACATTCACATTGAGAAAACAGATAACACCAAACATCTTCCTGAACGGCACGCAAATAACACAAACAAGGCAAGTCAAATACCTTGGACTTCACATAGATACACACTTCACATGGAAACAGCACATCAAATCAATAATAGACAAGATACAGATAGCAAGGAGACAAATGTACTGGCTAACAAGCCGAAAATCCAAACTAAGCACAGAAAACAAACTGAAAATATACAAAATAATCATAAAGCCAATCTGGACATACGGAATTCCACTATGGGGAACAGCAGCAATGAGCCATATAAACAAAATAGAAACAATCCAAGCCAAAATCCTTAGAACAATGGTAAACGCCCCGTGGTACGTTAGAAACGAGGACATAAGGAAAGACCTCGGAATACCAACGGTCAAGGAGGAGATTACCAGATTCGCAACAAGATACAGAACAAGAATAGAAACACACCCGAACCATCTGGCAGCTGAAACGTGCAACACAACAAACATCGTAAGAAGACTAAAAAGGAAACACCCAATAGACCTCATAAAAGATATAACTTAGAAAAAACGAAGCTGGCACCCCGCTGGGGGTAGCCGCCCACATGCTATATTATTTTTTATTTATATTTTTTTTTCTTCACCAACAAGATATAACACTTTACCAAATGTCCGCAAGGACAAATTGTAAAATAACCAAAATAAAATAAAAAAAAAAAAAAAAAATTATAATCGGCAAAAACAGACTATGACGTGGCACTGCAATTTGTCATAATGGGAGTATAAAATTTTTAACTGAGACGTTGAAGTAAAATTCTCGCTCGTAACAGTTTTTGTCCTACTTGAAAAACTTATACCGAGCCATATTTTTCACGTTGGTTTATGCGGTCGTTTGCTTGATCTGGCGCGATTTCGCTTCTCCTTACATCATAATGTAAACTCTCTAGACTTGCTATTTTCTTTCTCTGCTCCCCTTTTCGGCGTGCTTTCTTTTCAATTGCACAGCCGTTACACGCGTGTTCGTTTCTTGTACTATTAGCACAAAGGCAAATTGTTGGCCTGCTTTGAAGTCTTTAGGTAAAAAACTGTAGTCCTTTATTCCGTAATAACATAACTACTCGCTGGACCCGTATAGGTAAAGCACTTCTTGTTCTAAGGAAACACGAGTTTCCTGTCATTTCTTTGCTTTTTCGTATCTCCGCTTACATTTTTATGACATTTTGACATTTACATTTTTATACAATTTTATGATCTTACAATATGCAACAATACTTATTATTCCCTGTGACATTTCCTATGTTCCTTTTCGTTCACACATATTGAATCGTTGAAAAGAATAGAAGAACTAAACGGTTAATGAAAAGTCGAGGGGTTTATTTGAACATTTACAGTTTACATAGAGTTTAACTAAAACATTAAATTTACGAAAAATGTTTAGGCTGCGAGGAATTCTTTCGCGAATAAAACTTCCTCCGAGCAATATTGAATAACGAATACTCGAATAACGAACACGATGAGAGAGTCGGTAACAAATACCTTACGAATAATGTAGAAAATTCCTGAAAGTTTGATGGATGATCGGTAATTATAAATTCGGGAGCGAGTAACGTGTCGTTCAGTTACGTTGTTGACTGCCAGCGAATCTGTCTATCTCTATTGAACATTAAACAGATAATTAATTCCCTTGCAAGAATATTCTTTTTCCGCTTCTCTTCTTACAAGATTATATTCATATATGATATATTGCTTCACTTTCGTGTAATTTAAGTGACCGAATAAACATAAAAATTCATTAATTCTATTATTCATTTTATTAAAGAGATTTTAATTCAATGAATTCAGCATGACAAGTTTCTCGACAAGTTTCTCATATGTAGATATTTGTTAAATTTCCAAAATAGAAGGAGATTACTTCTATAAGATTGTGACTAATGTTATGACGTTAGCTTCGACATGAGCTTCAGGAATTGGCAAAATATAGAAAATTGGGAGAAAATTTAAGAACTTTGGATATTCTTGGATATCTTTGGATAATAGATTTAATAACTAATTTAAGAAGATGAGATTCCACGTGATATATCAACGCGTAGAGCGTTGAGAACAGTTTATATCAAGATTATATTATATGCAACTATTAAAATATGTTTGAAAAATCCAAATAGAAATTTAATTAGAGAATTTTTCAAGTAATTGAATTTTTCCTGGCGCGGAGAGACGTCTGGTCATTGGTAGTCCACTATCACTGATGCCTCTCTATTCCTTTATAAGTTTCGTTTGCCTTTCATGTTTCATTGGTTAAATTAACCTCGCTTTCATAAATTTCATTAAATTATAAGACTGTAAAATCTTGGAAAAATAATGTTTACTTTTTAAAAAAAAATATTATGAAATATTTCTGCATTATTGGTACGAATATAACATCTCAAGCTTCATCTATCTTCGTAATCTTTGAAAAGACTAGAAAATTGATCTTCTCTGTAATTTACAGGAATTTCATAACTTCGAGTGCGAATAACTGCAACAAAAGACTGTTTACAATAGAGTTATTACAGTACGTTAGTTCGCATAATATTCTTTGAATATTAAAAATTACAATTTTTGAAGATAAATTGAAAATAATTTTCGAAATTTTTTTTGTTATTATATTTTAATTTTAAAATATATATATATATATATATATATATATATATATATATATATATAAACGGAAATAACTATACTTGTATATAATCTTTTAGTACAATTCAAGACTAAAATTAAAGCTAAATTCTAATCCTACATTTATTTAAAATGCTATATAGACGAAAACTGTATCAACTTTTTTAGAGCTGTTTTAAAGTACCGTTGAAGATTACATTTGTAGAGCGTTTCATCTTGAAGCAAACGGTATCGTCTTCTTATTTCGCTGAGACACTTTTCGTTTCATGCGGTTACCGAACGAAAGCTTCTTCTTTATTCTAACGATGCAGTAACTGTAAATTCTCATAATCAAGGTCTTTTTGTAGCGCCATCCATCTTCTGATTAAGTATTAATTTTTGAGTCGTAAATTTATACTTATATAATAATTTAATTTAATCCTATTGCGTTCCTTTGGTAATTCTCGACTCAATCGGTTTTACATCAAAATTTTCGTTTCATAAAAAAGCGTCTTTGCGTAACGCTATCTGTGTATGGTCACGATCTAATCGGCCGCCTCACGGCAACCTGCTAATAAAAGCTAACCCAAATCGAATCCAATACTCGCGATTCAAATGCATTGAGAGTAAGCCATAGAATAGATAAAACTACTAAATTTTTAATAAAAGTATCGTCAAAATCCATGAGAACGTCACGAATCAACAGGTTGGCCAACATTTTTTACGGTAACCTAGAAAACTCCTAAAAAGTGTCATTCTAACCGAATGTTTTGCAGCGCGGATGCTATACCAGAAACATAACTTTCTCACCTTTTATTATTTTAATTTTAAATTAGTCCTCCCATTACAGCACTATTCAATTTTTGTTTCGTCACATTTTTAATTAAGTTGTTTTTTCCCTCGTATCGTTAGACTTTCAGCTTAAGTGTTCTACTTTTTAAACCGATTTTTCCAAATATATATTTCGTTTCAATTAACGTTTAAGATGAAATTGACGGTTTAAAAGCAAGGCAGATTTTTTAATTTGAAATCGAACATGCTTTTCACTTTCCAAAATTGTTAGAAAAAAGAATTGTTTGGAAAAGGTAACACTAGCAGTTTGACGAATAAAGTGACTTTTTGCTATATTTTAGCATTTTTCTTTGCCATCATAAAAGAAAATGACAGAACTTCCTTGGTTATCTGATAGGTACATGCGTCGCAAGATAACTCGCGCAAAGCGTTACAGGAGCCGCATTATAAGTACGTCAAACAAAATTGATTCCAAAAGTGAACTATTCGCTATGATAAGAGTACCATAATTACATATCCGATAAAAGTATAACGTTTAACGAGAAAAATGTCATAACGAGGAAAAACTGTTTTACTATCTTTTTTAATAAATAAAATTTAATAGCGAAAAATATTTATAAATTTCACTAGTTTATTATTGGTACGCATAATATTTTATTAGGGCTAAAGAATTTTATCTAAATTGAAAAAGAGCGCAAATTCTTCTTGCTAGGTTATTGAGGAATTAATAAGTCTCTGCTTATTATTATTAATTATTGCTTATTGTTAGCCTAATTTTCTATTTTAAAATTCACTTTTCTTAGTTATGTTACTTCTTTTTAACAGATCGATGATATCTATCTTGCTTTACTTTAACTTAAGCGTAAAACATCGTTATAGATAAATACTTCCAAGTGTATGAAATTCCTTTCACAAATATTCAACTTCAGCGACCAATGCCACGCATGGCCACACTATTTTTCTCAGAAGCAATAAAAAGTTCTCGTCTTTCTCGTAATATTAATAAATTTACCTTCGAACAGAGGAATTCAACTTTTCAATAGGATTCTCACTTTCCCCCTGTTACACTCGTCATCTTCTGACGAATCATTTTATTTTGCTTAATACGAGGTTGGCCAAAATGTTCGCTTTCTAAGTAACTCGATGGGATCTAAACATCAAAACGATTTACACGAGGAAGCTGGTGCAACTGATTTTCTGCATTTGACTTTAATGTTTCGAGTATGTCGGTTATTTGCCGCGTGGTATAACGTTGAGCATCCTCAATTAAATTGTTCGCTATCAACCTTAACTGGTCTACTCGAACCGCGGAATAACGCCCAACAAGAAATGTCCAGCACGAAACTTGGCAAACTACTTTTGACACGCTTGATCAGTCACAGCATTTTCTCCATACACTGGACAAATCCTTTTTCGCGTTGTTGTTATTGCGTTCTTACCTTGTTCAAAATAATACAACATAACATCTAGAATACATACTACCTGTTTTCTTCTATCTTTTTTTCTTCTATCTTCAATGTTAGCACAATCGCAGCCATCCCTGTCAGGCGAGTCTATAATTTTCAAAAATCCATAGCCAAATGTCGCACGATTATTACCATCTCAGCGTTGTTATTCATTTGTTTATCGCTGAACGAACGAAAGTTTTATCTGTCGTTCGTGCTCTAGTAACGTATCATAAAATAACTTTTTAAAGATCCATTCGATAGGCTATCCAACGTTTTGCAAACCATAAGTTATGGCTTATGACTGTAATAGCGGCGCCATTGATGATTTAGAGAAAGCTGTAACAATAAATAATAAAGTTCTAATCGTTGTGAAATGCACATATGAAATGGACGTTGCACGTGAATATGAACAAGCAGCCATAGATTTTGAAATATTAACAAATAGAACTACGTGGCCAGTTGGTGAACGTGTTAAAATAGCTATGCAAAAATTTGCCAATCTTTATAATTTTTCTAAAAATGCAAGCTATTACGATAAATTTCATAGCATAACTACTATATTGGACAAAGTGCGAGACGTCTAAAGCGTTGCTAAAGTCACCTTGTGGGAAAAACTGAACGAATAATTTTGGCCATTTATAGGCCAAATATAACCCCGATATAATCTCATTCTTCCGGAATCACGTAGCCACAAATTTTGTTTTCTTTAAACGACCAGATGCATTCACGAGGATGCGGTTGTATCAGCTGGCTCAGCCGCGGCGAACGATGACCGGCGTATATAGTTTTCGACAGGATAAATGGCGCGGTGTATAAGGGTAATTTAATGGGCGTAAAGGCAATGAACCGGTGGCAATTTATCTTTCCAAGAAAATTCTATGCAAATAGTATGAAATAAGATTCGTGCGATATAAAAACATAAATATAAGGAACGAACGCATTAATAATAAAATAATGATGTATTTATTCCAGTAAAAGTTATCAAAAGAATCGGTTAAAAATGACTTACCTTTGCAAACTTTAAGATAACAGGGAAGTTAAACGAAGCAATTTCTTTTATCTTCATTTCTTCTCCGTAATTAATATCCTGAAAAATTTTGCAAAAATCTAGCTCATTCTTCATAAAATCTTGCTCTTCTTAATTTTCAAATTACTCAAGGCCTGAAATTTGCTTCTGAATTTAAGATAAAATTAACATTCAAACATCGTTTTAACGCGCGCATACGCAATCTAATGGAATAAATTTCCACAAAGCTGTTAGCCATAAAGCTCGCGTCTCATCGTAATATAGCAAAACATCGAAGAATACAGTTCCTGTGTTTGACTCGTATGACACGAGAATAAATATGACTATTCGAATGTAATCCATCCTTTATGAGCTTTTGTTCTATACTATCGATGAAACTTGGTAACCAATGACCGTATTTAGTACCGAGCTCGACATACCGACGCAAACTATACCGCGTGTTTTATTACCTACATCGCCATTAGAGCTTACCTATCAGTCCACAAAAGAAAACAAAACTCACCATTCAAATAATATGTTAATCTTCTGCGTTCTTTGGATTACTTTCAACGCAATTACATCTTTCTGTTGCTAGAAAGTTTCGTGTGTACGAGAGAAAAGTTGTTACTGACACGTGTGATGTATCATTTCAATTTTAGATTTCCTTCGAACACTGCAAGTCCTTTCGCTTTTTAAAAAGAAAAGAAATGAAATGAAATGAAATGAAATGAAAACGTTGAGGTATTTGGAACCCAGCAGAGTTACAAATTGAAAAAGTAGGTAATTTTCAGTCAATTACCTTGAAAATTTTCTTAAAGCATATCTCTTTCGTTCTATCGTTATAACGTTCTGTACAAGTACTAAACCTTTCAACGTTCAACAAAATTTGTTTCACCCACTTTTTAATGCATTTCTAACACACGGCAAAGTTGTTCATGTTTTGAATCTAGCATAAATGGAACAGCATTTTAATCATTTAAAGTGCACCTCTCCTGTGGACCTTGAAGTTTCAGTACGCGGAACATTCGATTCAACGCGTATATAGGAAGTTGATGAAATAAATATAAACTTTTCGCGTAATAATGTTTTATCCTATCTTAAAATACGAGAGAAACGAAAGAGGAATAGCGAAAGTTATGCAGTTATGGTTAAATAGAATACGTTTAGGAAGTCAAATGTGTTAAGATTATTCAGTGGATGGAATTAAATAAATGCGTGAGCAAACTGCAAGGTATTGAAAGTGTATATTTTGTGACTAGTAAATTACAAAATATGTGGTACTATGTAAGCCGATCCAGATCCTCTCGCTAGCAACGTTACCCTGAGACTAAAGACAACTGCCTCAACCAACATCGGACGTGTACCGCTTATGGCCTTTCCTAAACGCATTCTTTTGTCTATGCGCCTTCGAAGACCTTAGGCGGTTGAGAAACCGAAGACCAGATGTTGAGTTTTCTCAGAAGTGACGATCACTTCAACACCCTCCCTAAAACTCTACATCGGTCTATACAATTATCTCTTTGTAAATATTCGAAGCTTAATTTCGTCAATACCTTTCTCTTTATTATTCAAATTAATTTATTACTCAAAATACTACAAGAAGACTTAACAGATCATGTAGAGTTTTTCCCTTTTTTTTTTTTTTTTTTTTTTTTTTTTTAATATAATAACCACTTCGATACCCTCCCTAAAAACTCTACATCTTTACAAAAATTACCTCTTAATATCTTTTTTTTTATTTTTCAAACCTAATTTCTGTCTCAAATAGTCAAATCTTGGTTTTGGCAACGCCTTTGTACATATACAGTGCTGGACAAAAGTATTGGCACAGCATGATTGTTATGATAGAAATGCTTATAACTACTAAACAAATTGATTTAAACAAAAAACTTTTTGACGTATTTATTTATTATCTATTCTAGTTTATTACATAACAAGAGCAACAATATAAATAAAATAATACGCAAAATAATAACAAAAATATATTTTTTGAACATTTTATGGGTGGACAAAACTATTGGCACAGTAGAATATTTACGCTTATAACTAATTACATAATAAACTTCTAATATTTTGTTGGCAGTCCTTTTCTTTTAAGGACTTCCTTTAATCTTCTGGGCATCGAGTGGACTAATTTTTTAGTGAATTCAGGTACAATATTGCTCCATTCCTGCAGAAGAACTTTCTTCAGTTCAGACTTGCTTGTGATATTATGTTTCCTAATTCTTTTTTCCAATTCGTTCCACACGTGCTCAATGGGATTCATATCGGGACTTTGAGGTGGTGTGTTTAATGTGTGGGCAGTATTATATATTATCCACTGACGAACAATATACGCCATATGTTTAGGATCTCGATCCTGCTGAAAATAGAAATCCCTGGGGAGGTTTAATTTTTGAGTACTTTTCAAAAGATTTTGCTTGAGTATATTTAAATATACATATTCATCCATTATCTCATCAATGAATATAAGTTCTCCTACACCCGATGATGCCATACATCCCCACACCATTAAACCACCACCCCCATGTTTCATGGTGGCTTGCAGATTCAGTTCGTCCATCTCTGTGTTGGGTTTTCGCCATACTAATATTCTGCCGTCAGATTTAAAAATATTAAACTTACTTTCATCTGAAAACATGATCTTTTCCCAAAAATCAGTATCTTTCGTAACAAACTCTTTCGCGAATTCCACTCTTTTCTTTTGGTTTATTTTACTGATGTAGGGCTTTCTTCGTGCTGCACGGGCAGAATAACCGGCATCCTTCAATACCCTACGTACAGTTTTGGTACTTACTTCTTTTTCACACTCAGCTTTTAACATCGAAGCAATTTCAGTCGAATTAGTTTTTGGATCCTTCTTTACAATATTTACGATTTTCCTTTTTTCTCGAATTGTTACCTTAGAAGGGCGACCACTCCTAATTTGATTCTCTAGATTTTCTTCACTTTTAAAGCGTTTTATGACTGAACGCACAGTAAAACGACTTCTGTTTATGATTTGTGCAATTTCGTTGTAAGATTTATTCATCTTATATAAATTTAATATTAAAGAATTAGGAAACATAATATCACAAGCAAGTCTGAACTGAAGAAAGTTCTTCTGCAGGAATGGAGCAATATTGTACCTGAATTCACTAAAAAATTAGTCCACTCGATGCCCAGAAGATTAAAGGAAGTCCTTAAAAGAAAAGGACTGCCAACAAAATATTAGAAGTTTATTATGTAATTAGTTATAAGCGTAAATATTCTACTGTGCCAATACTTTTGTCCACCCATAAAATGTTCAAAAAATATATTTTTGTTATTATTTTGCGTATTATTTTATTTATATTGTTGCTCTTGTTATGTAATAAACTAGGATAGATAATAAATAAATACGTCAAAAAGTTTTTTGTTTAAATCAATTTGTTTAATAGTTATAAGCATTTGTATCATAACAATCTTGCTGTGCCAATACTTTTGTCCAGCACTGTATCTGCCAGTTGTTCTTCGCTTGTTACGTACGTTACATCAATTTCGCCTCTATTGTATAAATCTCGCAAGAAATGATATCTTACATCAATATGCTTACTTCTTTGATGGAATTCCGGATTCTTAATTAATTTCGCGGCACTAGTATTGTCTACATATAGCGTATACTTGAGGATATCTATTTTACATTCAAGAAATATTTTCTTCAGCCACATAATTTCTTTCGCTCCTGAGGCTGCACTGACAACTCAGCTTCTGTCGTAGATAAAGCTATACATTGTTGTCGCTTACATTGCCATGTAATGGCCGCATTCGCATACTTACATACAACGCCTGATGTCGACTTTCTTGTGTCTTTGTCGCCTGCATAGTCAGCATCGCTGAAGGTTTCGAGACTACCTGCTTTTGTATATAAGAGTCCCATGTCCGCGGTCCCTTTTATGTAGCGTAAAATTCGTTTGACTAATTTCCACTGATGTTTATTTGGATTTTCTAAATGTCTCGACGCTATATTTATTGCAAAGCTAATGTCTGGCCTACTTACGGTTTGTAGAAACATTAAGTTTCCTACAGCTTCTCTGTATGGTGCGTTACAATCATTATTGCCTATGTTACTTTCATTCCAATTAGTCTCAATAGGTGTAGAAACACTGTTTGCCTCATTCATATTAAATTTCTCTAATTTTAGCAATTTACAAACGCGATTTGTACCATCATCAAAACCTTTAGGTTGTTTCATATAAATGTCTTCTTTCAGACTTCCATATAAAAATGCGGTTTTAATGTCAAACTGTCCAAGGTGTAAATTATTTTTGGCAGCCATACTAAGCATTAATCTAATTGTGTCAAACCGAGCAATAGGACTATAGGTTTCCTTATAGTCTATGCCTTCTTTCTGTGAACACCCTTTAATCACAAGTCGCGCTTTATATCGTTCCGAATTGTCCGGATTTTGCTTTATCGTTAAAACCCACCTATTGCTAAGTATCTTTTGATCTTTTGGTTTTTCTACAAGGATCCACGTCTTATTTTCATGGTGCGATTTCATTTCATCATTCATAGCCGCTTTCCATAATTCTTTCTTTTCGGATCTCATCGCTTCGTTAAAATCCACCGGTAATTTTTCCGCTACGTACGTTACTGGACTACCATAAAAATCGGTTCGTTTTATTTTGTCTCTATCTCTCAATTGTCTCACATTCTCCTTGGTTACATGAGGTTGTTTTTCATGTTCACTCACTGCGCTTTCATACGTACATGCTCTATCGTTCTGCGTACACACATCTTCGCGCTCGACAATTTTCGGTAAATTTATACTAACGAATTTTGCTGTTTCTAGTTCGGGCTTAAATATTACGTCACGGCTAAATATTACATTTCTTACGGTCGGCGCGTATATTCGATACCCTCGTCCGTCATCTAAATAGCCTACCAAATATCCTTTGTTAGCCTTTTTGTCAAGTTTACTTCTCTTTTCCGCAGGTATGTGTGCAAAGCATTCAGTACCGAAAACTCTAAACTTTTCTACATCTGGGGATTTCCCGTACCATAGTTCATATGGTGTTTTATTGTCTTGTCCTGTTGGCCCTGTCTTATTTATGACATGCACTGCTGTGTTCATGGCTTCGGCCCATAAAAACAACGGTAGAATTGGTTTCGAATGTAGCATTGACCGGCCTGCCTCTACTATTGTTCTATTTTCTCTTTCTGCAACGCCATTCTGTTCAGGAGTGTATGGGACGTTAACCGTGTGCCTAATTCCCTGACTTCTTAAAAATTCTTTAACCTCTTTATTTTTGAATTCTTTCCCTCCATCACTATGAATTTCTTTGATCTTACTATTGAATTGGTTTTCGACTTCTAAACAAAAAGTTTTTATCTTTTCGATTACTTCTGACTTATGTCGTAAGAAGTAAATCTTCGTGAATTTCGAAAAATCGTCCTTAAATATCAAAAAATACAGTTTCTTTCCTAATGACTCGACTTCCATAGGTCCACATACATCCGTATAGATAATTTCGCGAGGTTTAGTCGCACGCTTGATTTTCTCGTGAAAACTCGATCTATGATGTTTCCCGTATGCGCAACCTTCACAGAAAAAGCTACTATCCTCAACAACTTTTATATTTAAATTCTTTAAGAAATCCTTAACGTGTCTGATGTTTTGATGACATAGCCGTTCGTGCCATAATTGCAACGTATCCGCGTTTGATTCCGCTCTATTGCTAAGATTGCAAACTGACGGTACTATAACTCGCATATCGACCTTATATAAATTTCCGATAACCGAACCTCTTGCTATTACCTTCTTGTTTTGTAGAAATATACATTTTTCCCCATCCTTTAAAATACAGAAGTCTATACCCCTCCTTGCGACAGATCTAATGGAAAACAGATTTCTTTTCATACCTGGTACATATAATACATCGTTCATTGTACATGCTACCCCTTTGCCATCCACAAAAGTCTCTACTTTGATTTTTCCTCTGCCGCATGCTTCCATGAATGTACCATCGCCGATCTCTATCTTCACCGTGTTATCGAATTTTTCGAAAACGCTGAACCATTCTTTTCGTCCTGTCATGTGATCCGTAGCTCCTGAGTCGATTATCCAAACATCGTGGTTTGCCGCATGTATCGTTGAGGTGCTTCCTAATAGGCTAATTCCGTTGTCATCACGATTTTGATTTCTGGGTTCCTGGTTGTCTCTACTGTTGTTTCCTTTATTATTCTTGAAGCAATTTTTGCTGATGTGGCCTTTCCTTTTACATATATAGCATCTAAAACAATCTCTTTTTAGATGTCCAACTTTTCCACAGTTGAAACAGCTTCGTCCTTGTTTCTCGTATTCAATTTTATTTGATCGCTTCTGCTGTTCCCTTTTACAATTATTACTTTTTGTTACCAGCGCCACCGATGTTTCCTGGTCGTCTTTCTTCCATCTGCTTTCTTCTGTCATCAGTCTGGTACTAAGCCTGTCTAGGGTCATCTTTTCTTTTTCCATTGAATCCCATGCACTGTGAAAGTGATCAAATTTACTCGGTAACGCCGATAAAATGCGTGTTATCAGCATTTTCTCGGCAATTTCACTTCCAAGGGCTTTCATCTTCGCTGCTATTAGTTCCAACTTCGACAAGTTGTGGGACACATTTTCAGATTCCTCCCATTTAAAATTGAAGAACTGCTTCTGGACCATATTTAGATTCTCATTCGACTTCATATCATATACTGCGTTTAATTTTTTTCACATTTCATGTGCTGTTGTGCAGCATAAAAGAAGATCCAACGGTTTTCTTCCTACCGAGGTCACAATTAATTTCCTCGCTAACCGATCTGCCTTCAAAAATCTTTCACGGGCGATTTCCTTTTCTGTACTGTTACCTGGATGACACAGATTCCCTTCACACACGTTGATCATGTCACGTAAAATTATGCAAAAGAACAACAAAAAAGAATAAAAAAAAAGAAACTTTATTTTTCTTCTAACACTTGGTTTTACAATCTACTTCCGAGCTCTAAGCGTGACTTTTTAAGACTGAAGCTCTTATGATTTTTTACTTTCGATCGGATCCGATCGCTTTCTTTTGTTATCCCTCAACATCCCCACCGTCCACGCATTTGCCTGGCGTCCGCGGCCGTTACCACGCGCTCTTTCTTCTAGAGCCTTCGGTGGAAGGACCGTTGGGATGTTGATGGTTCATTAGGCACTTCAGCGATATACATTGTCGCCGAGTGCCGCCACATCTTTATCTCCGATTTTAAAGTGAGCCGGTCGTGACATACCCCCCTGGTTAGATTGATCTTGGTCCTCTAAGATCTTAGTAGAATGGAATTATTTAAATGTAGATCGAAGGATATGTTTACCCCCCTTTTTTTTTTGGGATCATTATGAATTGGTTTTCTGCATGTAATGGTACAAAAGTTATTTCGTTAATCTTAAATATAGCAATTTTACAATATTTGTTAGTGTTCGGGAAGCTAACAATTTCAGAGGCGTAATCATGTTGTAGTTTTCGATCGTGAATTGGTTGGGTTTGTTTACAAAGCGTAATTCCTATCCCGTGAATTCAAGGCATCTAATTAAGGGTATTATTACTAGTGCTAGGGTCAGCATTATCCTGAAAAAAGTACGCTTTCAGTCGGTTACCATGTATCTTTTTCTTAGCATTGTCGATAGAAATAATGTAATAAGGAGTTTTCACATCGTTAATCCTGTAAGGTCCTAACCATTCAATGTGCAACTTATCTCTTTTATGGTCGTTGTGAATTAAAACAAAGTCTCCTTTTCTAAACACGGTCTGAGTTTTAACAATCTTTCTTTCTTGGTCTCGCTTGTATCGTTGCTTATTCTGAATAAGCGTTTTGTGAGCTGTTTCCCAATATTTATTCAGTTGTTTTTGCCAAAGTGAGTACATATCATCATAGGTAAGTGTGGGGAATTTGGATATTGCGGAAGGTAAGTTAGCTTTTCGCCCAAAGGTCAATTCAAAGGGAGAGAATCCTGTTCCTTCATGTTTCGCGGTGTTGTACCCTAAACAAATGAAATTAAGTACTTCGTCCCATTCTTTGTCATTGTCGTGTAATGCAGTACGAATTAAATCTTTAACTGAGGCATGCGTTCTTTCGAGAGATCCGTTACTCTGTGGGTGAAATGAAGTTGTTTTGATGTGTTTGATTTTAAAAGCTTCTTCAAATTTCGTCATTAAATCGCTAACAAAATTTTGTCCCTGGTCTGTTAGGATCGTTTTTGGTGCCGAAAATATGTAAATATAGTGTTCAATGAGCGCATTAATTATGGATTCAGTTCGTTGCGTTTTAAGGGGAACTAGTATCAGATATTTCGTAAGTTCATCGTGAATTGAAAGTATGTATTGGTTTCCGCGTTTGGTTTTCGTCATCGGTCCTATGATGTCCATAGCGATTTTGTCGTTAGGGTTAAGTGGCGTGTCTGAGATTTGTGGGGATTCTTTGGGCCTGATACGTGTTAGTTTCTCCTTTTGACATGTGTCGCATGTTTTCACAAAGTTTTCTACTTTTTCTAAAAGTCCGGAAATTTTGAATTTATCCTTGATTCGTTGATACGTTTTTTGTATCCCTAAATGTCCTACGGTGTCGTTATGGTTTTCCTTTATTGCTTGTAGTATTTCGTTTTCGTCTAGTTTTAAGATGGGATTAGGTGCATAAGTAATTTTCTTGTACGTGTCGTTAAAATATATTAGCATGAGTTTAATCTGCGTTTTCTCTAATTCAGTGAAATCGTTATTTCCTATGCCGATTTTTGTTGTATCTTTAAGAATTTTGTAAAGTCTTCTGATCCAAAGTGTCTCGTCGTATTCTCCTAAGTCGTTTCGAGTTAATTGGTAAAATGTTTGGTCATTCGGTTTAATTTCTAAGAGTTTCGGATTTTCGTTGTTCTCTTTCCATGCGTTGAATGAATTAGTGTGATCAATTACTAGGTCGAGGTTAACTACTTCGTCGCGAGTTACCGCGTGAACTCTGGATAAAGCATCTGCAGCTGTGTTATCTTTACCTTTTGTATATTCGATTTCATAGTCATATTCTTCGAGTTTAAGTCTCCAACGGATCAGTCTGCTAGAAGGGTCTTTGCAATTGTGCAACCACTTAAGAGCTTGGTGGTCGGTTCGAATAATGAAGCGTCGTCCTAACAAGTATTGTCTTAATCTTTTCACGGCCCATACGATGGCTAGAAGTTCTTTTTCTGTCGTGGTATAGTTTCGTTCGGGTGGATTCAGTGTTCTTGAAATGTAACAACAAGGATGACCGTCCTGTGACAGTATTGCTCCTAGTCCTTCGTTACTTGCGTCGGTAGTTAAGGTAAAGGTTTTGTTAAAGTCTGGATAAGCTAATATTGGGAAATTACAGAGTTTGTCTTTTAAAGTATCAAAGCTAGTCTGGTGTTTGTCAGTCCAATGAAATGGTGTGTCCTTTTTTGTTAAGTCTGTAAGGCTTTTCGCGATTTTGGAAAAGTTTCGAATGAATTTGCGGTAATAACCTGCTAAACCTAAGAATGATTTCACGTCCGTGGCATTGCGGGGTAATCGAAAGTTTTTTACAGCGTCTAATTTCTTGGGGTTTGGTTTAACTCCTTCGGATGAAACTACATGGCCTAAGTATTCTAGTTCCGGTTTTACGAATTCACATTTGTCCGGTTGCAATTTAAGTCCTAATTCTCTGAGTCTCTGAAATACTATCGCGAGGTTTTCGTTATGTTCTTGAATCGTTTTTCCGAATATCACTATGTCGTCCAAATAAACAAAGCAGTATTTTCCTACAAGTCCAGTCAAGGCTCTGTCCATTAATCTTTGAAAGGTAGCGGGTGCGTTTTTAAGTCCGAATGGCATTCGATTGAACTGAAAATGCCCTTGCGGTGTCGAAAAAGCGGTATATTTTTTAGATTTCTCGTTCATTGGAATTTGGTGGAATCCTGAGGATAAATCAAGTGCCGAAAAGAATTTTGCGTTTCCTAATTGTGTTAAAATGTCGTCTATATCGGGTAAAGGGTAAGCGTCTTGTTCTGTGAGTTCATTTAGTTTCCTGAAATCGATAACTATCCTCCATTTCTGTTTTCCTGAGGCGTCTAATTTTTTTGGAACTACCCATACCGGAGAGTTATAAGGAGATTCGGATTCTTCTATAATATTTTTCTTCAACATGTCTCCTATTTGTCGCGAAATCTCGTCACGGTGACATTCCGGTGGTCTATACGATCGTGTGTTAATGATTTTGTCTTTAGTTAACGAAATTGTGTGCTGAGTTAAATTAGTACAGGGCAAAAGATCGGTTTCTAAATTAAAGATGTCAATATAATGGAGAATAATCTTTTCGATGGATTCACGGATTGGTTTTTCAATGTGATCTGTTCTCACTAGGCTTTTTAGTTTTGATACGTTGGAAAAGTCATGAGAATTTTGAATATTGCTAGAAATTTCAATGTTTTGCTCACCAGTATTGATAAAACATACTTTAGTTGGTTTGCCTTCCAGATAGATTGTTTGATCTCTGTTTTCTCCAGGAGTTAAGTGTATTGGTTTCTGAAATAAAATGGTTTTGTCGTTTAGTCGGATTTTGTCATTGGATATTGAATAGTTATACTTCTCTAAACATGGTAGCCCAATGATTCCATCTTCGATAATAGGGAAGTTGTTCGGTACTATGTGAAAAATGTGATTTTGTCCAAAAATTCGTTTCGTTACGTATTCGTTAGTTTCGTATTTGTCTCGTCCCATAGAAAATTTTTGTTTAGGCCCTATTTGTATCGCGTTGACAGTTTTGTTACGTTTCACCAGGTTTATGCCTGCTCCTGTGTCGACCAGAAATACTCGCTCTTCGGTTCGGGTTGACAAAGGTATTGCGAGTAGTCTTCCCGTGGCGATGTTGACTCGTATGTCTCGTACGGTTCGTCCATCTCCTGGTTCGATGTTGTTCCTTGTATTTTGTCCCTTTCCTGGACTGCCTGAATCCTTGCGGGTGGTCGATCGCGCTGGCTCGGTGGTAGAAAATTTTGACACTTGTTGGCAATATGTCCCAGCTTTCCGCACTTGAAGCACTTCATCTGCGCGCGTTCAGCAGGTGGTCTATTTTCTGCATTGGCTGGTTGTTTGCGTGATTACTAGCGGAAGGTAAGCGATTACATGACCAATTAGGTTGTCGTTCTTCTCGCAAGTAGCGTTCTACATCGGCTGCCTTTTTTTCAGCTTCCGGAAGATTCAAGGGTTCACTGCTTAATAATATTCGCCCTATGTCGCGTCTGAGTCCCTTTAGGTACACACGAACAGTCTTCTTCGTGATTTCTTCGGTCATAATTTTACGTGTCAGTGGTTGTGGGTACTCATTGGTTACTGCGTACAGCAAACGGTTGAGTATTCTTCTAAACCGAATATTAAAACTTTGCACTGATTCCTCGCGCCCCTGTCTCAACTCTCGTAATTGTTCTTGATACTCATCCGAAGTCACTTGTGCTGCTAAGTTATTTCTCAGTGCGTCGTACAGATCACTGTAACACTCAATAGGAATGTTGCGAATACTTTGGGCTGCTTTTCCCACGATTTTTTCCACTTTTATTGCTTTTAGCAACAGATCTTGCTCCATACAGCGATCCTTCATACTTCTCACTTCTTTGATGAAGTCTTCAACTCCTACATCATCATCTCCGTTGAGCGTTGGGATGTAGCGTATTGCATCCTTAGCTCGTAGAGTGGGAGAAGCGGGCGGAAAATAGCCTCTTTCTTCCACCTCGGGTTGTTCGATGTTGAGGTGAACAGGTGGGATGTCTGGAGCTGCTAACCCTGACAGTTTGCGTGCTTCTGCCATATTCCCGGTGCGATTGATTGCTGTCGACGCACTTTCATTGTCTTCGGTGATAATGGAAACAAAGTCATCGGTCGCAGGGGATCCGAACCCAGTCCGTAGCGCTGCGACGGTTTTCCCGAGATTCTCGATTTCTGCTGTCCTGTGTCTGTTCTCTTCGTCATTTTGCATAGACAAACGTAACATTTCCCCTCGTAAAAGGGCAATATTCTCATTCTGTTTTTGAATACTGTCCCATATTGCTCGCAACATTGGGTCAGTTGAGGTTGAAGTTTGAGATTCGGTTGCCTTAGACATTATTGCGCTGATTTCTCTTTTATTGTCACTTCGCTTGGTTCGTGATAGTTACTTTGTTGTTGCGGATGACCGTAGTCCCAAATAATTCTATCTTCCGTAGATGATGAATGTCTTTTGGTTTCCGAACAAACACTTTTCACTATCCTGGCAGGATCGCCAAAATGTCACGTAAAATTATGCAAAAGAACAACAAAAAAGAATAAAAAAAAAGAAACTTTATTTTTCTTCTAACACTTGGTTTTACAATCTACTTCCGAGCTCTAAGCGTGACTTTTTAAGACTGAAGCTCTTATGATTTTTTACTTTCGATCGGATCCGATCGCTTTCTTTTGTTATCCCTCAACATCCCCACCGTCCACGCATTTGCCTGGCGTCCGCGGCCGTTACCACGCGCTCTTTCTTCTAGAGCCTTCGGTGGAAGGACCGTTGGGATGTTGATGGTTCATTAGGCACTTCAGCGATATACATTGTCGCCGAGTGCCGCCACATCTTTATCTCCGATTTTAAAGTGAGCCGGTCGTGACAATCAGGTCGTCATCTTCCTCCAGAAGTGTACGCATAATAAAACGCCACTGGAGCCAATTTTCTTCGCCACGTAACATCTCGATCTTCGCACTTGCTGATTCCATTTTAGCACTATCACTTACTTTACTAAGCACAACTCTTTAACACTTTATTCACTTCGCGTTGCTACCTTACAATTTACAGCCCTGGGCCCATAACCTGTTAAGATTATTCAGTGGATGGAATTAAATAAATGCGTGAGCAAACTGCAAGGTATTGAAAGTGTATATTTTGTGACTAGTAAATTACAAAATATGTGGTACTATGTAAGCCGATCCAGATCCTCTCGCTAGCAACGTTACCCTGAGACTAAAGACAACTGCCTCAACCAACATCGAACGTGTACCGCTTATGGCCTTTCCTAAACGCATTCTTTTGTCTATGCGCCTTCGAAGACCTTAGGCGGTTGAGAAACCGAAGACCAGATGTTGAGTTTTCTCAGAAGTGACGATCACTTCAACAAAATGTAATAGAAAAAATAATATAAGCAGCTTCGTGTAACGATTTTATTTTGTAATTATCTTTATTTCCGATGAACAATGGGGGTTGTAAAACAGTTTTATGCGTGAAATAAAATAAATATATCGTTTGGAGCAAATTTCAATATCACTCGACGACACAAAACAATGTAAAATGTCTTTGCTATACAAAGTTACTCGATAAGACGAAATAGCTTTTCGCTCACAATTCCATTCGACAATTGTTCCGTGCACGCACTTTCCGCATAGTATATAGGATGTTTCGTTTCGATATTTCGCATTGAATATAGATACTTTCTTAAATCAATATTCTAGACAAAAATAAGGAAATGTTTTTCAAACTATCAAACTATTTTATTACTTTATATCATTTGAAGATTGACGTATTATGGATAATTGAAACCTATTCTTCGTCAGATGCAATAATACGATAATAAAAAATATATTATTACGAAACTGTGAATGTTTAGCTTTTTATGAACACAACTAAAGAAACGAAACCTTGATAGAAATTTGTTTTACTTATTAAATATTATAACGAGAATTACATCTACTCTTGCATATTAGACACGCATATTCTGTACATTTAAATTCCTCATAAATGCATACAAGTTTTCAACGATCGTAAAAAAATCAAACGAAAAATCAACGATCAAAAGAATCAGCTGGAGGGAAAAGATCATCGATCATTAACATTTATATCGTCTATTAACTTGGCATGTTTTCTACTTCGATAGGAGTAATGTAGATATTAAAATGTTTGAAGAAAATGAAACTCTCTTTTACTGAATCCGGGGAAGCTGACAAACGTACTCAGGACACATTTCGTAACGTCCGCCTAAAACCTTGGTTGGCTTTTTACGCTTTTCCTTTACGCCCTAATTCCGTGTATGTACTAGAGGTCCTTTCCTGCATATCTAACACTGCAAATCGTGTGATTAGAAATAAAGATTCATTTTCATTTATCAAATTCCCACGTTCGTGAATATTACGTAATTTTTGAAACATTAAAAAATAACAATTTAGTAGTTTCTATTTGCAGATTTATTATTAATAACGTTCGCCGTTACTCTTTCAAAATATGTATTTTGTACTTTTCCCCTAATCTAAAAATCTTCTATTTTCTTTCTAAATAACTATTTGTAACACATGTACCGTATATTAGCAAGGAACAATGTAACTGTTAGCGTATCATAATTCCTTTCTAAAAAAATGTTTAAAGAAATTTTCTTTCTGAAGGAAATTAGAGACAATTTGAAGGGAGATTGAAAGAAAGGAAATTAAAAAAGATTAACGATCCTTAGAAAATTAAACGATATAATGGAAAATGACAGAAGTTTTTTTTTTTTTTTTTTTTTTGACGATTACAAGTTGTTTATTTTATTTTGGTTATTTTACAATTTGTCCTTGCGGACATTTGGTAAAGTGTTATATCTTGTTGGTGAAGAAAAAAAAATATAAATAAAAAAATAATATAGCATGTGGGCGGCTACCCCCAGCGGGGTGCCAGCTTCGTTTTTTCTAAGTTATATCTTTTATGAGGTCTATTGGGTGTTTCCTTTTTAGTCTTCTTGCGATGTTTGTTGTGTTGCACGTTTCAACTGCCAGCTGGTTCGGGTGTGTTTCTATTCTTGTTCTGTATCTTGTTGCGAATCTGGTAATCTCCTCCTTGACCGTTGATATTCCGAGGTCTTTCCTTATGTCCTCGTTTCTAACGTACCACGGGGCGTTTACCATTGTTCTAAGGATTTTGGCTTGGATTGTTTCTATTTTGTTTATATGGCTCATTGCTGCTGTTCCCCATAGTGGAATTCCGTATGTCCAGATTGGCTTTATGATTATTTTATATATTTTCAGTTTGTTTTCTGTGCTTAGTTTGGATTTTCGGCTTGTTAGCCAGTACATTTGTCTCCTTGCTATCTGTATCTTGTCTATTATTGATTTGATGTGCTGTTTCCATGTGAAGTGTGTATCTATGTGAAGTCCAAGGTATTTGACTTGCCTTGTTTGTGTTATTTGCGTGCCGTTCAGGAAGATGTTTGGTGTTATCTGTTTTCTCAATGTGAATGCGATGTGGTTGCATTTGTCAGGGTTAGCTTTAATTTATTTGTCTTGTAGCCAGTTTTCTATTTTTGTGATGTGCTCTTGTAGTATTGTGGCTGCTGTTACAGGGTTAGTGTGCCTGACTAACACGGCTGTGTCGTCCGCGAATGTCAGTATTTTGCTATTGGTAGTTGTTGGAATGTTGGCCGTGTATAATGTGTATAGTATGGGTCCTAGGACGCTTCCTTGTGGAACACCTGCTTTGATGTCTTTTGCTTCGGAGTGTGCGTCCTTGATTTTTACTGTGAAGGTTCTGTTGCTTATGTATGATTTTATTATTTGGTATATTTTTTCCGGGAATTGTTTCTTGATTGTTTGTATTAGGCTTTCGTGGTTTATTTTGTCGAAAGCTTTCTCTATGTCCATGAATAGGGCTGTACAATATTGTTTGTTTTCTATTGTGTGTATTATTTCGTTGACAAGCCTGTGCATTTGTTCTATGGTGGAGTGTTTATTTCTGAATCCAAATTGATGGTCTGGTATTAGTTTTTCCTTCTCTATTATTGGTTTTAGTCGGGCGTATATTACTTTTTCTAGTATTTTGGAGAGCACGGGGAGTAGTGATATTGGTCTGTAGGATGTTGCTTCATGTGGGTCTTTGCCTGGTTTGGGTAACATTATGATTTGTGCCTGTTTCCATAATGCAGGATAATATTGTATTCTTAGTATTGCATTGAATATTATTGTAATTAACCGTATCGCTTTTGGAGGGAGGTTTTTCAATATTTTGCCATTGATTAGATCGATTCCTGGTGCTTTGTTGTTTTTTGTTTTTTCTATTATGTTTCTTATTTCTTGTGCTGTTGTTTTGGGTATGGTGTATTGCTTGTCGATTGCAGTGCTAGTGGCTATCGCGTCGTCGTCCGTATGGCTATTGTGGTTGCTGTTATTGATGTTGTGTGGTGTAAATGTGTTGCATAGGTGGATGGAAAATTCTTCGGCTTGCTCTTCGTTGCTTCTTGCCCATGTGTTGTCTGCTTTTCTGATTGCTGGGGCTGGTTTTATCGCCTTCTTTATTTTTTTTGTGGCTTTCCATAGTGAGTAGTTGTAGTTCTCGTGTGCAGATAGTGACTCTATGAACTTTGTGAATTCGTTGTTGTTGTGCTCTTTTATTTTGTTTTTTATTTCCTTTGCAAGTTTGTTTAGGTGTTTTTTGTTTTCTTTTGTTCTATGTTTTTGCCATTTTGCTTTCGCTTTTCTTTTATCTCTAATTTTTTCGAGGATGTCTGATGGGATTTGTTTTGTTGGTCTAGTGGTAGTTGCTGGTTTTGTGGTTGCCCGTGCTGCCTCTTGTATAGTTTTTGTAAGTGTTGTTACAGCTTGTTCGATGTGTTGGGGCGTTTTCAGTGGGATGTTGCAGTTGATTTTGCTTTCAATTATTTCTTTGAAGGTTTGCCAATTAGTGGATTTGTTGCATAGCGTCTCTGAGTTGTTGTAGAGTATTGGCTTGTTTCTGTATGTTATTATTATGGGTGTATGGTCGGAGCTAAGCTCGAGGCTGGATGCTATATTTATTTTATTTCCGTTTAATCCCTTTGTGACTGCAAAGTCGAGTAGGTCAGGGATTTTGCTCAGGTCTGTCGGCCAGTATGTCGGTCTTCCTGTGGATAATATATTGAGATTGTTTTTCCTGATGTGTTTTTCTAGGGTTCTGCCTCGAGGTGTAGTGATTCTTGATCCCCATGTTGTGTGCTTTGAGTTGTAGTCTCCTGCTGCGATAAACTTGTCGCCTAGTTGTTGGAAGTATTCTTCCCACATTTGTGCTGTAATTTTGTGTCGCGGTGGTGCATATACTGCTGACAGCTGTAGACGGTTGCTGCTAGTTTGTACGGTAACGGTAGTTGCTTGTATGTGTTCTTTACTAACTTGGCTGTGTAGGTGGTGTTTAATGTCGTTTCTTATTATCACTGCGGTTCCTCCGTGTGCTTTTCCTGAGGGGTGCTTGGTATCGTATATGGTATAGTGCGGTATTTTTGTGTAGCTTTTTGTTGTGAAATGCGTCTCCGATACAAGTAGTATGTCTATGTTGTTGTGGTATAGGAATGCTTTGGTTTCAATGGCCCTTTGTTGTAGACCGTTAGAGTTCCAGGCAGCTATTTTTAGTATGTCCGTTTTTACTTTTTGCTTAGCATGGTTGTTATCAGTTGTATCATAGCTGTGATTTGTAATGATTGCTGCTTGAATGCTTCGTTTAGTTCGCTTATCGTTCTTGTTAACATGTCGGTGCTTTTGATGGATTGTTTTAATAGTTCTTTTATTTCTGTAGCGTCGTTGGTGTTATTGTTGTGGTTTTGGTTGGCTACGGGTGTTATTTCCTTGGTTGCTTGCGCGTAGCTTCGACTGCCAGTGGTGTTGGTATTGTTGTGGTTGTTGTTCATTACGTGCTGTACTTTTATTGGTGTCTCAGCTTCTGCCCTGTCTTGTTGTGTGTGGTGGTAGTTATATGTCCTGCTTCTAAGCGGCGGAAACAATTTACGTTGGAGTATTTTTCTGGCTGGGCAGCCTTTGTAGCTGGCTGGGTGGTTTCCGTTGCAGTTGTAGCACTTTACCTCGTTTATTTTTCCCGTATATGGGCAGTAAGTTGTCAGGTGCTTTTCTGCGCATTTGACGCACACCGGGTTTCTGTTGCAGTAATTTTTTGTGTGCCCATATTGTTGGCACCGCATGCATTGAGGTATGTCTTTTTTTTGTCTGGGTGGTTCAACTGTGATTATTGTGTTTAAGATTTGTTTAATGTCATAGATTTCCTTGTTGTTTTTGTTCGGTTCTAGTTCTATTAGGAACAGCGGTAGTGGTTGTTTGGTGTCAAATCTCGTTATGTTGTTTATTGCTCTTACCTGGTGTCCGATTTTGGCTAGTTCGTCGCATATGTTGCTAGTGTTTGTTCTTGGGTGTAGCCCTCTGATAACTGCTTTATAGCTTTTGTCAGTTTTGAGCTGGTAGGTGTGGTACCCGGCGTTTTTTTCTTTTAACACTTTTACCACTTTTCTGTAGGTTTCTGGGGCGTTGGTTTGCACTTTTACCTGGTCCAGTTTTAATTGTTTTATTGAGTAGTTTTCTTTGCCTGCCGTATTGTTTAGCAGTTCGAGGAGGGGGTCTATTATTTGCGCATCGATGTATATTGGCGGTGGTTTGGGGTTGTGTGTTATTGGTTTTTCAGTTGTTTCAGTTGTTTCTGGTTCCTTCTCTTGTGGTAGTATGCTGAAGGGGTTTTGTAGTGGGATTTCTTGGAGCCACTGCTTACTTACTGTTTCTGCAGTCCTCCTAGTATTTGCGTTTGTTGTAATTTTTCTTCTTTTGCTGGGAGTTACGAGCTTCCAGCTTTCGTCTTGTTGTGTTAGATCGTTGTTGGTGGTGTTTCTCTCGTCACTCATCTGAGTCGTATCCATTTCGGTTTCTGTGCATTCATGGATTTCCATGGTTTTGTATATGGCGTATGTTTCACCGTTGTTTGATATCCTGAGCGGTGGCACTCGTCGCATTGCTTTGTTTTCCCCGCTTTTCGCACTTTCGGGGGCACTTTTTTCCACGTCCGATTTCGACTGAGAGACCTCTCCGGGCACCAGGCACGTCTGCACTCTTCGGCAGTCGAAAGGGAACTAATGACAGAAGTTGAAAATATTTTTCACAAACGTCTAATTTATGCAGCATATTCAAACCAAATCGTTTCTGAACCATTACCATTATTAAAACAGCTGCCGCTTTAATTATTTTCAGCTGCGCATTAAAATAATGCTTTAAAAATTTAAATATACCTTTTAAACTGTCATGCTATTTTGTAGGAAAATGGATTTATTAATATTCCCGTTAAGTAGTTATTTGTATTATAAAAGAATTAACATCAGAATGTAATTATTTGCAGCAATGGTTGTTATAGTAATAAATAAAAATATCAGAAATTTTGGAAACGTATGATTTTATTATTAATTAAATTTACTTTCTGCCGATATTTTCCGGAGAAACGAATAGCGTAATAGCGGAGAAACGAATAGACACAGTACCCAGTACCGAGAGACTACAAATTAATTAAATTAAAAAATATTTCGATATTTCGAAATATTCAGATTATCCTGTCAATCTTTAACCATAATTTCAAAGATTTCAGAGAGCAAAGATTTTCCAAAGTTCTCGAATTAAAGATTTCATCCGGGTTTCTCTTCTCCCCTGAGCCGCTCGATTATTCATATGTTCGACGTAGCACAGACATTCGCGAACCATCATGATCGACAGTGAAATGGAAAAGAGGGAAGTAAAAACGGAGGAAACAGTCGAGAAGTGTGCGTCAATAAGGTTCCATCTAAAAGTGGAAGTGACCTGCAAAGTATCGATACGACAAGTAGATCCGGTCAGACCTCGAAATACGTACGATGAATACGTATCTCGTTTCTGTCCCGATACGGTTTAGATCACAGAGAGAAGTTGTTTCGTTGGACGAAGTATCGTGAGGTGAATAGATTTTGAACACAGAACTTGGCACGAAGTTTGCGCAGCCGGAACACGAAAGACAGAGACGAGATGACCTTGGACTTTCGCTAGCGAAGCTACCTTGAATTTAACTGTAAGTTTGATGCAGTTACTCCGACGAGAAATAAATTGCTCGATGAATTTTTGTATTTGAACTTTTCTAGTTGACAACAATTTTGTAGTTGAATTAAAATCTTGAACTCTTTCTTTCTTTATTGCTTGTAACTTGTAAGTTAATGAGTTTTTAAGCATTTCTCTTAAGCAGTTTGTTTCCGTTGAATCTCGTAAGTTTTGCTTTAAAAGTTACCGTCTATGTACTATTCTCGGACAATATAATTAATAATACGATATAGTTTTATTCTAAATTTTTGAAGTTCTGTTCTTTTCTAACCAAGCACGCTAATTACATATTCGTTTATTTTGCAGCATAAAATTAAATCTACATTAACCTTAAAGTTACAAAATAGTTAATATACAAAATGTTGCACTTTATTCTAATCTTCAAACACTCAAAGATGTAACAGAGATACCTATCGTCACTGAAAAATTGTTTATGAAACAAAAATTTATAAAACGAATCGTCAAATAATAATAATAATAATAATAATAATAATAATAATAATAATAATAATAAAAGTTAAAACCGAACGACCGTATATATTACACAATATGTATAGGAAAAAGTTGTTTAAAACGTTGATCTTGGCAACAGGTTTCAAAGTCATCGAAATCGGTGAGATCGCGGTCTATTCTCGATAATTACCAAAAATAATCTGCATAGGTATCCGCAGTCTAGTTATTCGTAACCAAATATCAGTTATGACAACTATGGTCCCTGTAACTAATATCGTTGGTAAAAACTAACATCGTTCGAGTGTGATTCGAACCTATTCACGACACACGCGTATTATCGACGCGCAGGAACAGAAAAGAGATTACGAACGTGATGTGGAGAGTAATCAAGCAGAATATGAAATATTAAAGGAAACGGGCGTCTTTTAGTTCTTGGCACTTGAGAAGATAACGCGGGAGGCGCGTGCCTGTGCCAGTACCGTTTTTCGCCTAAATGTTCTCCGTGGCTGGCCGCTTTAAGCGAAAAAGCCCTCAGCCTTGTGTATAACGCTCGCTCGTTTGTCCGTGTGTTCGTGACCGAGACTTTTTATCCAGCCTGTACACTCGTGTATACCTTCATGCCGGAGAAAAAACAGAAGACTCGACGCGTTCGACGGGCCGTGTACGACGTACAACACGATGTCGCGATTTTAAGCGAATCTGGTCGCCTTGGGAGGTCGCTTTATACTCGTTTAAAAGTGGAAAATATCCTAACAGGCTGAAAACTAGACGCATTTTTAAGGCAATTTTCATCGCATAAACAACAATACAAGTAAATCAATTTATCGCTTATTACGGTTTGCTACGCCCTTTGAATCATTTCCCACCTGATCGTGCTTTCCTATGGTTGATAAACTTTTTATGTTTGAAGGAAGTACGAGAGATGGTACGAGGTGAAGGATAAAAGGTTGCTACCTTTATCGAGTGGTTGTTGATGACGCTGTTAGTCGTTCAAGAGTTTTCGGGTGCAGACCCCTCTTAGGGCCCATTCTGCAGTCTCATAAATCCTTACCTTTTCAATGGTCTTGAAATTGTAATCACAATTACAATTACAAAATAACGAAAACAGAGTCGTTTAAACGGAAACGTGTACACAGAGTTACTATCTATCATTTATCGGCGCGTGATATTAACAATAACGAAATAATTTTTCAATTTCAACAATAAAGCTTTTGACGTTTTTAATTAGTAAACGTGAACGTCGAAATCAAAACACGATGTTCTTTTATTAATACATTTTCATATTTCTCGTAACGTCAATTAAATTGTTTAACTTTTTGGTAAATCATTTTGGAATAAACATAGTTTATCTCTACAGTGCTAACGAACGTGTCGAAAATGTATCAATTTGTCATTGTTTTAGAACTGAATAATTTGTATTGGAATAAAAAATAAAGTATAATATTTGTTACCGATTTGTTTAATTTAAGAGGTTACAAAATCATGTAAATAATATAGCTATACGTATAAATTTAGAAACTTTTGTACATTGTTGTTATGTGTTCCATTATTTATATATATTATTTAACATTTAATACTTCTTTATTATTATTTATATACTATATCTTTATTATGTATTCCTATATTCAATGTAGCGGCTGATGTCAATGTCATAAAAACGTGTAAAATCTAGTTAACTAAATTCTCTCCTAAATTCATTTGAAAAGCTACGTCCAAACGATTTACCAAAATGATATAGTACTATTTAGCATATCTGAAGCTGCAATACCGCACATCAAATTAATCCCGTGTGGCTAGCATTGCACGATAATTAAAACATACAGTTGGCACGAGGTTAATTATTTCAGCGATATAAACAGAGAAATTTAACTACGATTTATATATGACATTTATTTGTTATTTAACTCTTTGCAACTAGAATTTCGTTTGCCTACGAAGATGCTCTACTCGTAACACCGGTAATGAAAAAGATATTCTCTGTGACACGTACAATATAAAAGATACCTTATGTTGTAATATAATATGGAATAAGCGTCCGAATGTTTTTCTGAATCTGCCTATGTACAACTTTCTTCCTTCCTCTCTTTAATTCAACGTAAGACTCAAATCGATATCGTTTATTAAGTCGCTGCGATTTTTTTTTTCTCATTCTCCCAAGAAGATTAAAAGAAGGAAGAAAAAATAGCAGCTTCTACATTGGAGCAATTAGCTTTCGATCGTATTGGACCTGCGGCCGAATAGCCTAATTAACTTAATTCCACGATAGTAGACACCGTATCAATGTCGCGATGCGGTTTAAGCGCGCTAATTTGTAAGTGGTATCATGTAATTTGCACTCGACAGTCAAGTGCAATTTC